>NW_027011461.1:102610-227005 GCF_036934945.1 Oncorhynchus masou masou | reverse complement strand
GGAGTTGGAGTCCGTCGGCATCAGACTCAACCGCTCCAAACCCAACATCTACTTTAAGGTCAGTTTCTCCATCACATTATTTTATATATTTTACATTTAACCTTTTGTTTAACAAGTCATTTAAGAACAAATTCTTCATTACAATGACGGCCTACCCTGGCCAAACCAGGACGACGCTGTGCGGCCGCCCTATGAGACTCCCAATCACGGCCGGATGTGAAACAGCCTGGTTTCGAACCAAGGACTGCAGTGACGCCTCTTGCACTGAGATGCAGTGTCTCAGGCCGCTGCTCCACTCGGGAGTGTATATGTATGTGGACACCCTTCTAATTAGTGGGTTCTATTTCAGCCCGCTGCTGATAAGTGGATCGAATCCAGCACACCGCCATGCAATCTCCATAGACAAACATTGGCAGTAGAATGGCCTGACTGAAGAGCTCAGTGACTTTCAACGCGACACCGTCATAGGATGCCACCTTTCCAACAAGTCAGTTCATCAAATTTCTGCCCTGGTAGAGCAGCCCCGGTCAACTGTAAGTGCTGTTATTGTGAAGTGGAAACGTCAAGGAGCAACAACGGCTCAGCCGCGAAGTGGTAGGCCACACAAGCTCACAGAACGGACATCAGCACAATAACTGTTAGTCGGGAGCTTCATGAAATGGGTTTCCATGGCAGAGCAGCCGCACACAAGCCTAAGATCACCATGCTCAATGCCGAGCGTCGACTGGAGTGGTGTAAAGCTCGCCGCCATTGGACTCTGGAGCGATGAATCACACTTCACCATCTGGCAGTCCGACGGACGAATCTGGGTTTAGCGTATTCCAGGAGAACGCTTCCTGCCCGACTACATAGTGCCAACTGTAAAGTTTGGTGGAGGAGGAATAATGGTCTGGGGCTGTTTTTCATGGTTCGGGCACCTTAGTTCCAGTGAAGGGAAATCTTAACGCTGCAGCATACAATGACATTCTAGACGATTCTGTGCTGTCAACTTTGTGCCGACAGTTTGGGGAAGGCCCTTTCCTGTTTCAGCATGCACAAAGCGAGGTCCATACAAAAACGGGTTGTCGGTCTGTGTGGAAGAACTTGACTGGCCTGCAAAGAGCCCTGACCTTAACCCCATCTAACACCTTCGGGGTGAATTGTGGCTGAATGGAAGAATGGAAGCAAGTCCCCGCAGCAATGTTCCTACATCTAGTGGAAAGCCTTCCCAGAAGAGTGGAGGCTGTTATAACAGCAATGTTCCTACATCTAGTGGAAGGCCTTCCCAGAAGAGTGGAGGCTGTTATAGCAGCAATGTTCCAACATCTAGTGGAATGACTTCCCAGAAGAGTGGAGGCTGTTATAGCAGCAATGTTCCTACATCTAGTGGAAAGCCTTCCCAGAAGAGTGGAGGCTGTTATAGCAGCAATGTTCCAACATCTAGTGGAAAGCCTTCCCAGGAGAGTGGAGGCTGTTATAGCAGCAATGTTCCAACATCTAGTGGAATGACTTCCCAGAAGAGTGGAGGCTGTTATAGCAGCAATGTTCCTACATCTAGTGGAAAGCCTTCCCAGAAGAGTGGAGGCTGTTATAGAAGCAATGTTCCTACATCTAGTGGAAAGCCTTCCCAGAAGAGTGGAGGTTGTTATAGCAGCAATGTTCCAACATCTAGTGGAAGGCCTTCCCAGAAGAGTGGAGGCTGTTATAGCAGCAATGTTCCATCATCTAGTGGAAAGCCTTCCCAGGAGAGTGGAGGCTGTTATAGCAGCAATGTTCCATCATCTAGTGGAAAGCCTTCCCAGGAGAGTGGAGGCTGTTATAGCAGCAATGTTCCAACATCTAGTGGAAAGCCTTCCCAGAAGAGTGGAGGCTGTTATAGCAGCAATGTTCCTACATCTAGTGGAAAGCCTTCCCAGAAGAGTGGAGGCTGTTATAGCAGCAATGTTCCAACATCTAGTGGAAAGCCTTCCCAGAAGAGTGGAGGCTGTTATAGCAGCAATGTTCCTACATCTAGTGGAAAGCCTTCCCAGAAGAGTGGAGGCTGTTATAGCAGCAATGTTCCAACATCTAGTGGAAAGCCTTCCCAGATGAGTGGAGGCTGTTATAGCAGCAATGTTCCAACATCTAGTGGAAAGCCTTCCCAGAAGAGTGGAGGCTGTTATAGCAGCAATGTTCCTACATCTAGTGGAAAGCCTTCGCAGAAGAGTGGAGGCTGTTATAGCAGCAATGTTCCAACATCTAGTGGAAAGCCTTCCCAGAAGAGTGGAGGCTGTTATAGCAGCAAAGGGGGTCCAACTCCATATTAATGATCATGATTTCTGAATGAGATGTTGGATGATCTAGTGTCCACATCCTGTTGGTCCTGTAGTGTATGTTTGATGGTAGTATTCCACATGTGTATGATGGTAGTATTCAACATGTGTTTGATGGTAGTATTCAACATGTGTTTGATGGTAGTATTCAACATGTGTTTGATGGTAGTATTCAACATGTGTTTGATGGTAGTATTCAACATGTGTTTGATGGTAGTATTCAACATGTGTTTGATGGTAGTATTCAACATGTTTTTGATGGTAGTATTCAACATGTGTATGATGGTAGGTTTCAACATGTGTTTGATGGTAGTATTCAACATGTGTATGATGGTAGGTTTCAACAACATGTGTTTGATGGTAGTATTCAACATGTGTATGATGGTAGGTTTCAACAACATGTGTTTGATGGTAGTATTCAACATGTGTTTGATGGTAGTATTCAACATGTGTTTGATGGTAGGTTTCAACAGCATGTGTATGATGGTAGGTTTCAACAACATGTGTATGATGGTAGGTTTCAACAACATGTGTTTGATGGTAGGTTTCAACAACATGTGTTTGATGGTAGGTTTCAACAACATGTGTTTGATGGTAGGTTTCAACAACATGTGTTTGATGGTAGGTTTCAACAACATGTGTTTGATGGTAGGTTTCAACAACATGTGTATGATGGTAGGTTTCAACAACATGTGTATGATGGTAGTATTCAACATGTGTTTGATGGTAGTTTTCAACAACATGTGTTTGATGGTAGGTTTCAACAACATGTGTTTGATGGTAGTTTTCAACAACATGTGTTTGATGGTAGGTTTCAACAACATGTGTTTGATGGTAGTATTCAACATGTTTTTGATGGTAGTATTCAACCTGTTTGATGGTAGGTTTCAACAACATGTGTATGATGGTAGTATTCAACATGTGTTTGATGGTAGGTTTCAACAGCATGTGTATGATGGTAGGTTTCAACAACATGTGTTTGATGGTAGGTTTCAACAACATGTGTTTGATGGTAGTATTCAACATGTGTTTGATGGTAGGTTTCAACAACATGTGTTTGGTAGTTTTCAACAACATGTGTTTGATGGTAGTATTCAACATGTGTTTGATGGTAGGTTTCAACAACATGTGTTTGATGGTAGGTTTCAACAACATGTGTTTGATGGTAGTATTCAACATGTGTTTGATGGTAGGTTTCAACAACATGTGTTTGATGGTAGGTTTCAACAACATGTGTTTGATGGTAGGTTTCAACAACATGTGTTTGATGGTAGGTTTCAACAACATGTGTTTGATGGTAGGTTTCAACAACATGTGTATGATGGTAGGTTTCAACAACATGTGTATGATGGTAGTATTCAACATGTGTTTGATGGTAGTTTTCAACAACATGTGTTTGATGGTAGTTTTCAACAACATGTGTTTGATGGTAGGTTTCAACAACATGTGTATGATGGTAGGTTTCAACAACATGTGTTTGATGGTAGTATTCAACATGTTTTTGATGGTAGTATTCAACCTGTTTGATGGTAGGTTTCAACAACATGTGTATGATGGTAGTATTCAACATGTGTTTGATGGTAGGTTTCAACAGCATGTGTATGATGGTAGGTTTCAACAGCATGTGTATGATGGTAGGTTTCAACAACATGTGTTTGATGGTAGTATTCAACATGTGTTTGATGGTAGGTTTCAACAACATGTGTTTGATGGTAGTATTCAACATGTGTTTAATGGTAGGTTTCAACAACATGTGTTTGATGGTAGGTTTCAACAACATGTGTTTGATGGTAGGTTTCAACAACATGTGTTTGATGGTAGGTTTCAACAACATGTGTTTGATGGTAGGTTTCAACAACATGTGTTTGATGGTAGTTTTCAACAACATGTGTTTGATGGTAGTATTCAACATGTGTTTGATGGTAGGTTTCAACAACATGTGTTTGATGGTAGTATTCAACATGTGTTTGATGGTAGGTTTCAACAACATGTGTTTGATGGTAGGTTTCAACAACATGTGTTTGATGGTAGGTTTCAACAACATGTGTTTGATGGTAGGTTTCAACATGTGTTTGATGGTAGGTTTCAACAACATGTGTTTGATGGTAGGTTTCAACAACATGTGTTTGATGGTAGGTTTCAACAACATGTGTTTGATGGTAGGTTTCAACAACATGTGTTTGATGGTAGTTTTCAACAACATGTGTTTGATGGTAGTATTCAACATGTGTTTGATGGTAGGTTTCAACAACATGTGTTTGATGGTAGTATTCAACAACATGTGTTTGATGGTAGGTTTCAACAACATGTGTTTGATGGTAGGTTTCAACATGTGTTTGATGGTAGGTTTCAACAACATGTGTTTGATGGTAGGTTTCAACAACATGTGTTTGATGGTAGGTTTCAACAACATGTGTTTGATGGTAGGTTTCAACAACATGTGTTTGATGGTAGGTTTCAACAACATGTGTATGATGGTAGGTTTCAACAACATGTGTATGATGGTAGGTTTCAACATGTGTTTGATGGTAGTTTTCAACAACATGTGTTTGATGGTAGGTTTCAACAACATGTGTATGATGGTAGGTTTCAACAACATGTGTTTGATGGTAGTATTCAACATGTTTTTGATGGTAGTATTCAACCTGTTTGATGGTAGGTTTCAACAACATGTGTATGATGGTAGTATTCAACATGTGTTTGATGGTAGGTTTCAACAGCATGTGTATGATGGTAGGTTTCAACAACATGTGTTTGATGGTAGGTTTCAACAACATGTGTTTGATGGTAGTATTCAACATGTGTTTGATGGTAGGTTTCAACAACATGTGTTTGATGGTAGTATTCAACATGTGTTTAATGGTAGGTTTCAACAACATGTGTTTGATGGTAGGTTTCAACAACATGTGTTTGATGGTAGGTTTCAACAACATGTGTTTGATGGTAGTTTTCAACAACATGTGTTTGATGGTAGTATTCAACATGTGTTTGATGGTAGGTTTCAACAACATGTGTTTGATGGTAGGTTTCAACAACATGTGTTTGATGGTAGTATTCAACATGTGTTTGATGGTAGGTTTCAACAACATGTGTTTGATGGTAGGTTTCAACAACATGTGTTTGATGGTAGGTTTCAACAACATGTGTTTGATGGTAGGTTTCAACATGTGTTTGATGGTAGGTTTCAACAACATGTGTTTGATGGTAGGTTTCAACAACATGTGTTTGATGGTAGGTTTCAACAACATGTGTTTGATGGTAGTTTTCAACAACATGTGTTTGATGGTAGTATTCAACAACATGTGTTTGATGGTAGGTTTCAACAACATGTGTTTGATGGTAGTATTCAACAACATGTGTTTGATGGTAGGTTTCAACAACATGTGTTTGATGGTAGGTTTCAACAACATGTGTTTGATGGTAGGTTTCAACAACATGTGTTTGATGGTAGGTTTCAACAACATGTGTTTGATGGTAGGTTTCAACAACATGTGTTTGATGGTAGGTTTCAACAACATGTGTTTGATGGTAGTTTTCAACAACATGTGTTTGATGGTAGTATTCAACATGTGTTTGATGGTAGGTTTCAACAACATGTGTTTGATGGTAGGTTTCAACAACATGTGTTTGATGGTAGGTTTCAACAACATGTGTATGATGGTAGGTTTCAACAACATGTGTTTGATGGTAGGTTTCAACAACATGTGTTTGATGGTAGGTTTCAACAACATGTGTTTGATGGTAGGTTTCAACAACATGTGTTTGATGGTAGGTTTCAACAACATGTGTTTGATGCTGGTCTGTAGTAATGTGACAACTGTGTGTTTGTGTTCAGCCCAAGAAAGGAGGGGGTTTGTCCTATAACTCCATGGTTCCCCTGACGATGTGTTCTGAGAAACTGGTCCAGCTGATCCTCCACGAATACAGTATCCTTCTGACCTACAGACGCCACTAGATACAGACGCCACTAGATACAGACGCCACTAGATACAGACGCCACTAGATACAGACGCCACTAGATACAGACGCCACTAGATACAGACGCCACTAGATACAGACGCCACTAGATACAGACGCCACTAGATACAGACGCCACTAGATACAGACGCCACTAGATACAGACGCCACTAGATACAGACGCCACTAGATACAGACGCCACTAGATACAGACGCCACTAGATACAGACGCCACTAGATACAGACGCCACTAGATACAGACGCCACTGACTACAGACGCCACTGACTACAGACGCCACTGGATACAGACGCCACTGGATACAGACGCCACTGGATACAGACGCCACTGGATACAGACGCCACTGGATACAGACGCCACTGGATACAGACGCCACTGGATACAGACGCCACTGGATACAGACGCCACTGGATACAGACGCCACTGGATACAGACGCCATTACCTACAGACGCCACGAGATACAGACGCCACGAGATACAGACGCCACTAGGTACAGACGCCACTACCTACAGACACCTCTACCTACAGACGCCAGTAGATACAGACGCCACTACCTACAGACACCTCTACATACAGACGCCACTAGATACAGACGCCACTAGATACAGACGCCACTACCTACAGACACCACTACCTACAGACACCACTAGATACAGACACCACTACCTACAGACACCACTAGATACAGACACCACTACCTACAGACGCCACTACCTACAGACACCACTGACTACAGACACCACACCACTGACTACAGACACCACACCACTAACGACAGACACCACACCACTAACGACAGACACCACACCACTAACGACAGACACCACCAACGACAGACACCACCACCACCAACGACAGACACCACCACCACCAACGACAGACACCACCACCACCAACGACAGACACCACCACCACCAACGACAGACACCACCACCACCAACGACAGACACCACCACCACCAACGACAGACACCACCACCACCAACGACAGACACCACCACCACCAACGACAGACACCACCACCACCAACGACAGACACCACCACCACCAACGACAGACACCACCACCACCAACGACAGACACCACCACCACCAACGACAGACACCAACATCACCAACTACAGACACCAACATCACCAACTACAGACACCAACATCACCAACTACATATATATAATATAAAATATATCCCATTTAGCAGACGCTTTTGTCCAAAGCGACTTACAAGTCGGCTGGGGCCACTACTTTTACATATGGGTGGCCCCAGCGGGAATCGAACCCACGACGCTTGGCGTTGCAAGCGCCATGCTCTACCGACTGAGCCACACAGGACCCAACATCACCAACTAACTACAGACACCAACATCACCAACTAACTACAGACACCAACATCACCAACTAACTACAGACACCAACATCACCAACTAACTACAGACACCAACATCACCAACTAACTACAGACACCAACTGACTACAGACACCAACATCACCAACTGACTACAGACACCAACATCACCAACTACAGACACAATACCACTACTGACTACAGACACCAACATCACCAACTACAGACACAATACCACTACTGACTACAGACACCAACATCACCAACTACAGACACAATACCACTACTGACTACAGACACCAACATCACCAACTACAGACACAATACCACTACTGACTACAGACACCAACATCACCAACTGACTACAGACACCAACATCACCAACTGACTACAGACACCAACATCACCAACTGACTACAGACACCAACATCACCAACTGACTACAGACACCAACATCACCAACTGACTACAGACACCAACATCACCAACTGATTACAGACACCAACATCACCAACTACAGACACAATACCACCACTAACTACAGACACAATACCACCACTAACTACAGACACAATACCACCACTAACTACAGACACAATACCACCACTAACTACAGACACAATACCACCACTAACTACAGACACAATACCACCACTAACTACAGACACAATACCACTACTGACTACAGACACCAACATCACCAACTGACTACAGACACCAACATCACCAACTGACTACAGACACCAACATCACCAACTGACTACAGACACCAACATCACCAACTGACTACAGACACCAACATCACCAACTGACTACAGACACCAACATCACCAACTGACTACAGACACCAACATCACCAACTGACTACAGACACCAACATCACCAACTGACTACAGACACCAACATCACCAACTGACTACAGACACCAACATCACCAACTGACTACAGACACCAACATCACCAACTGACTACAGACACCAACATCACCAACTGACTACAGACACCAACATCACCAACTGACTACAGACACCAACATCACCAACTGACTACAGACACCAACATCACCAACTGACTACAGACACCAACATCACCAACTGACTACAGACACCAACATCACCAACTGACTACAGACACCAACATCACCAACTGACTACAGACACCAACATCACCAACTGACTACAGACACCAACATCACCAACTGACTACAGACACCAACATCACCAACTGATTACAGACACCAACATCACCAACTACAGACACAATACCACTACTAACTACAGACACAATACCACTACTAACTACAGACACAATATCACCAACTACAGACACCACTCAACATAGACACAACATCACTAACTACAGACACCACTAAGCACAGCATCCTTCTGACATACAGACACAATACCAGCACAGAACCTTAACGATCCACCTCAGAACAGTCGGTAGAACCTAGTGATCCACCTCAGAACAGTAGGTAGAACCTTAACGATACACCTCAGAACAGTAGGTTGAACCTAGTGATCCAACTCAGAACAGTAGGTAGAACCTAGTGATCCACCTCAGAACAGTAGGTAGAACCTAATGATCCACCTCAGAACAGTAGGTAGAACCTAGTGATCCACCTCAGAACAGTAGGTAGAACCTAGTGATCCACCTCAGAACAGTAGGTAGAACCTAGTGATCCACCTCAGAACAGTAGGTAGAACCTAGTGATCCAACTCAGAACAGTAGGTAGAACCTTAACGATACACCTCAGAACAGTAGGTAGAACCTAGTGATCCACCTCAGAACAGTAGGTAGAACCTAGTGATCCACCTCAGAACAGTAGGTAGAACCTAATGATCCACCTCAGAACAGTAGATTGAACCTTAACGATCCACCTCAGAACAGTAGGTAGAACCTTAACGATCCACCTCAGAACAGTAGGTAGAACCTAATGATCCACCTCAGAACAGTAGGTAGAACCTAGTGATCCAACTCAGAACAGTAGGTAGAACCTAATGATCCAACTCAGAACAGTAGGTAGAACCTAGTGATCCAACTCAGAACAGTAGGTAGAACCTAGTGATCCACCTCAGAACAGTAGGTAGAACCTAGTGATCCACCTCAGAACAGTAGGTTGAACCTAGTGATCCAACTCAGAACAGTAGGTAGAACCTAGTGATCCACCTCAGAACAGTAGGTAGAACCTAGTGATCCACCTCAGAACAGTAGGTAGAACCTAGTGATCCACCTCAGAACAGTAGGTAGAACCTAATGATCCACCTCAGAACAGTAGATTGAACCTTAACGATCCACCTCAGAACAGTAGGTAGAACCTTAACGATCCACCTCAGAACAGTAGGTAGAACCTAATGATCCACCTCAGAACAGTAGGTAGAACCTAGTGATCCAACTCAGAACAGTAGGTAGAACCTAATGATCCAACTCAGAACAGTAGGTAGAACCTAGTGATCCAACTCAGAACAGTAGGTAGAACCTAGTGATCCACCTCAGAACAGTAGGTAGAACCTAGTGATCCACCTCAGAACAGTAGGTTGAACCTAGTGATCCAACTCAGAACAGTAGGTAGAACCTAGTGATCCACCTCAGAACAGTAGGTAGAACCTTAACGATACACCTCAGAACAGTAGGTAGAACCTAGTGATCCACCTCAGAACAGTAGGTTGAACCTAGTGATCCAACTCAGAACAGTAGGTTGAACCTAGTGATCCAACTCAGAACAGTAGGTAGAACCTAACGATACACCTCAGAACAGTAGGTTGAACCTAATGATCCACCTCAGAACAGTAGGTAGAACCTAGTGATCCACCTCAGAACAGTAGGTAGAACCTAGTGATCCACCTCAGAACAGTAGGTAGAACCTTAACGATACACCTCAGAACAGTAGGTAGAACCTTAACGATCCACCTCAGAACAGTAGGTTGAACCTACTGATCCACCTCAGAACAGTAGGTTGAACCTAGTGATCCACCTCAGAACAGTAGGTAGAACCTAGTGATCCACCTCAGAACAGTAGGTAGAACCTAGTGATCCACCTCAGAACAGTAGGTAGAACCTAGTGATCCACCTCAGAACAGTAGGTAGAACCTAGTGATCCACCTCAGAACAGTAGGTAGAACCTAATGATCCACCTCAGAACAGTAGGTAGAACCTTAACGATCCACCTCAGAACAGTAGGTTGAACCTAGTGATCCAACTCAGAACAGTAGGTAGAACCTAATGATCCAACTCAGAACAGTAGGTAGAACCTAGTGATCCAACTCAGAACAGTAGGTAGAACCTAGTGATCCACCTCAGAACAGTAGGTAGAACCTAGTGATCCACCTCAGAACAGTAGGTTGAACCTAGTGATCCAACTCAGAACAGTAGGTAGAACCTAGTGATCCACCTCAGAACAGTAGGTAGAACCTTAACGATACACCTCAGAACAGTAGGTAGAACCTAGTGATCCACCTCAGAACAGTAGGTTGAACCTAGTGATCCAACTCAGAACAGTAGGTTGAACCTAGTGATCCTCCTCAGAACAGTAGGTTGAACCTAGTGATCCAACTTAGAACAGTAGGTAGAACCTAGTGATCCTCCTCAGAACAGTAGGTAGAACCTAGTGATCCACCTCAGAACAGTAGGTAGAACCTAGTGATCCACCTCAGAACGGTAGGTAGAACCTAGTGATCCAACTCAGAACGGTAGGTAGAACCTAGTGATCCAACTCAGAACGGTAGGTTGAACCTAATGATCCACCTCAGAACGGTAGGTAGAACCTAGTGATCCACCTCAGAACAGTAGGTAGAACCTAATGATCCACCTCAGAACGGTAGGTAGAACCTAGTGATCCACCTCAGAACAGTAGGTAGAACCTAGTGATCCAACTCAGAACAGTAGGTAGAACCTAGTGATCCAACTCAGAACAGTAGGTTGAACCTAGTGATCCAACTCAGAACAGTAGGTAGAACCTAGTGATCCACCTCAGAACAGTAGGTAGAACCTAGTGATCCACCTCAGAACAGTAGGTAGAACCTTAACGATCCACCTCAGAAATCTTCAATGCGGAGGTTCTGTTCCGAGAAGACAGCACTCCTGATGACTTCATCGACGTCATTGTTGGGAACCGAGTTTACATGCCCTGTTTATACGTACGTATCTGATCTACGTTCTAGCGCTAGGTTTATACGTACGTATCTGATCTATGTTCTAGCGCTATGTTTATACGTACGTATCTGATCTATGTTCTAGCGCTATGTTTATACGTACGTATCTGATCTATGTTCTAGCGCTATGTTTATACGTACATACCTGATCTATGATCTAGCGCTGTTTATACGTACGTACCTGATCTATGATCTAGCTCTATGTTTATACGTACGTACCTGATCTATGATCTAGCTCTATGTTTATACGTACCTACCTGATCTATGATCTTGCTCTGTTTATACGTACCTACCTAATCTATGACCTAGCTCTGTTTATACGTACGTACCTGATCTATGATCTAGCTCTATGTTTATACGTACCTACCTGATCTATGATCTTGCTCTGTTTATACGTACCTACCTGATCTATGATCTAGCTCTGTTTATACGTAACTGATCTATGATCTTGCTCTATGTTTATACACACATACCTGATCTATGATCTAGCTCTATGTTTATACGTACCTGATCTATGATCAAGCTCTATGTTTATACGTACCTGTTCTGTACCAGTCCACAATGAATATGTAGTCGTGTGTGTGTGTAGGTGTACAACAAGGTGGATCAGATCTCTATAGAGGAGGTGGACAGGCTGGCCCACGAACCCCACAGCGTCGTCATCAGGTCAGAAACTACCCTGTCTGACTGTCTCGTCTCTGTCTGACTGTCTCGTCTCTGTCTGACTGTCTCGTCTCTGTCTGACTGTCTCTCCTCTGTCTGACTCCTCTCTGTCTGACTGTGTTGTCACTGTGTTGTCTCTGTCTGACTGTTTCTCCTCTGTCTGACTGTGTTGTCTCTGTCTGACTGACTCCTCTCTGTCTGACTGACTCCTCTCTGTCTGACTGTCTCTCCTCTGTCTGACTGTCTCTCCTCTGTCTGACTGTCTCGTCTCTGTCTGACTGTCTCTCTGTCTGACTCTCTCCTCTCTGTCTGACTGTGTTGTCTCTGTCTGACTGTCTCCTCTCTCTCTGTCTGTCTGTGTTGTCTCTCTGTCTGACTGTCTCTCTGTCTGTCTGTCTGACTGTCTCCTCTGTGTCTGACTGTCTCCTCTGTGTCTGACTGTCTCTGTGTCTGTCTGTCTCCTCTGTGTCTGACTGCCTCCTCTCTGTCGAACTGTCTCCTCTCTGTCTGTCTCTGTCTGTCTGTCTCCTCTCTGTCTGTCTGTCTCCTCTCTGTCTGTCTGTCTCCTCTCTGTCTGTCTGTCTCCTCTCTGTCTGTCTGTCTCCTCTCTGTCTGACTGTTTCCTCTCTGTCTGACTGTCTCCTCTCTGTCTGACTGTCTCCTCTCTGTCTGACTGTCTCCTCTCTGTCTGACTGTCTCCTGTCTGTCTGTCTGTCTCCTCTCTGTCTGACTGTCTCTGTGTCTGACTGTCTCCTCTGTGTCTGACTGTCTCCTCTGTGTCTGACTGTCTCCTCTGTGTCTGACTGTCTCCTCTGTGTCTGACTGTCTCCTGTGTCTGACTGTCTCTCTGTCTGACTGTCTCCTCTGTGGCTGACTGTCTCTCTGTCTGACTGTCTCCTCTGTGTCTGTCTGTCTCCTCTCTGTCTGTCTGTGTTGTCTCTGTCTGACTGTCTCTCTGTCTGTCTGTCTCCTCTGTGTCTGACTGTCTCCTCTGTGTCTGACTGTCTCCTCTGTGTCTGACTGTCTCCTCTCTGTCTGACTGGCTCCTCTGTGTCTGACTGGCTCCTCTGTGTCTGACTGGCTCCTCTGTGTCTGACTGGCTCCTCTGTGTCTGACTGGCTCCTCTGTGTCTGACTGGCTCCTCTGTGTCTGACTGTCTCCTCTGTGTCTGACTGGCTCCTCTGTGTCTGACTGGCTCCTCTGTGTCTGACTGGCTCCTCTGTGTCTGACTGGCTCCTCTGTGTCTGACTGGCTCCTCTGTGTCTGACGGTCTCCTCTGTGTCTGACGGTCTCTCTGTCTGACTGTGTCCTCTCTGTCTGACGGTCTCTCTGTCTGTCTGTCTCCTCTGTGTCTGTCTGTCTCCTCTGTGTCTGTCTGTCTCCTCTGTGTCTGACTGTCTCCTCTGTGTCTGACTGTCTCCTCTGTGTCTGACTGTCTCCTCTGTGTCTGACTGTCTCCTCTCTGTCTGACTGTGTTGTCTCTGTCTGTCTGTCTCCTCCTGTCTGTCTGTCTGTCTGACTCTCTGTCCGACTGTCTCCTCTGTGTCTGACTGTCTCTGTCTGACTGTCTCCTCTCTGTTAGCTGTGGGATGAAGCTGAACCTGGACTTCCTGTTAGAGAGGCTGTGGGAATACCTGGCGCTCATCTGTCTTTACACAAAGAAGAGAGGAGGTACACCCCCCCCCCCCAAACCCCCGTATACTGAGAATGCGTCATGTTCGATTTTGTTGTTGCCTGCTATTGGTTGATGTCGGTAGCTCCTCCCCATATCTAACTGATCAGCTGTTGTAATAGGCTGAATGAGTTTCAAATTGTCGCATTCTATTTGACCTTTTTCTCGTACTTAAACGGCCTACTATTTAGGATGCAGGAGAATTCAGAAATGGACACACACTCACTCACACAGACACACACACACACAGCAATCCAATCGTAAACACACACTCTCCCACGCTGTGTGTAGAACCCCTGGTATCTCCCACGCTGTGTGGATGGAACCCCTGGTGTCTCCCACGCGGTGTGTAGAACCCCTGGTGTCTCCCACGCGGTGTGTAGAACCCCTGGTGTCTCCCACGCTGTGTGGATGGAACCCCTGGTGTCTCCCACGCTGTGTGGATGGAACCCCTGGTGTCTCCCACGCTGTGTGGATAGAACCCCTGGCGTCTCCCACGCGGTGTGGATAGAACCCCTGGCGTCTCCCACGCTGTGTGGATAGAACCCCTGCCGTCTCCCACGCTGTGTGGATAGAACCCCTGGCGTCTCCCACGCTGTGTGGATAGAACCCCTGGCGTCTCCCACGCTGTGTGTAGAACCCCTGGTGTCTCCCACGCTGTGTGGATAGAACCCCTGGTGTCTCCCACGCTGTGTGTAGAACCCCTGGTGTCTCCCACGCTGTGTGGATAGAACCCCTGGTGTCTCCCACGCTGTGTGGATAGAACCCCTGGTGTCTCCCACGCTGTGTGGATGGAACCCCTGGTGTCTCCCACGCTGTGTGGATAGAACCCCTGGTGTCTCCCACGCTGTGTGGATAGAACCCCTGGTGTCTCCCACGCTGTGTGGATAGAACCCCTGGTGTCTCCCACGCTGTGTGTAGAACCCCTGGTGTCTCCCACGCTGTGTGGATAGAACCCTGCGTCTCCCACGCTGTGTGGATAGAACCCTGGCGTCTCCCACGCTGTGTGGATGGAACCCCTGGTGTCTCCCCACGCTGTGTGGATAGAACCCCTGGTGTCTCCCACGCTGTGTGGATAGAACCCCTGGTGTCTCCCACGCTGTGTGGATCGAACCCCTGGTGTCTCCCACGCTGTGTGGATCGAACCCCTGGTGTCTCCCACGCTGTGTGGATAGAACCCCTGGTGTCTCCCACGCTGTGTGGATAGAACCCTGGTGTCTCCCACGCTGTGTGGATCGAACCCCTGGTGTCTCCCACGCTGTGGATCGAACCCCTGGTGTCTCCCACGCTGTGTGGATCGAACCCCTGGTGTCTCCCACGCTGTGTGGATCGAACCCCTGGCGTCTCCCACGCTGTGTGGATAGAACCCCTGGCGTCTCCCACGCTGTGTGGATAGAACCCCTGGCGTCTCCCACGCTGTGTGGATAGAACCCCTGGCGTCTCCCACGCTGTGTGGATAGAACCCCTGGCGTCTCCCACGCTGTGTGGATAGAACCCCTGGCGTCTCCCACGCTGTGTGGATAGAACCCCTGGCGTCTCCCACGCTGTGTGGATAGAACCCCTGGTGTCTCCCACGCTGTGTGGATAGAACCCCTGGTGTCTCCCACGCTGTGTGGATAGAACCCCTGGTGTCTCCCACGCTGTGTGGATAGAACCCCTGGCGTCTCCCACGCTGTGTGGATAGAACCCCTGGTGTCTCCCACGCTGTGTGGATAGAACCCCTGGTGTCTCCCACGCTGTGTGGATAGAACCCCTGGTGTCTCCCACGCTGTGTGGGTAGAACCCCTGGTGTCTCCCACGCTGTGTGGGTAGAACCCCTGGCGTCTCCCACGCTGTGTGGGTAGAACCCCTGGCGTCTCCCACGCTGTGTGGGTAGAACCCCTGGCGTCTCCCACGCTGTGTGGGTAGAACCCCTGGCGTCTCCCACGCTGTGTGGGTAGAACCCCTGGCGTCTCCCACGCTGTGTGTGTAGAACCCCTGGCGTCTCCCACGCTGTGTGTGTAGAACCCCTGGCGTCTCCCACGCTGTGTGGGTAGAACCCCTGGCGTCTCCCACGCTGTGTGGATAGAACCCCTGGCGTCTCCCACGCTGTGTGGATAGAACCCCTGGTGTCTCCTGTTGAATTGTGGGTCTTGTTGTTTCAGAGAGGCCTGACTTCAGCGACGCCATCATCATGAGGAGAGGAGCTTCTGTAGAACATGTGGTGAGCTTGAACACACACACACTGACAATCCTGGCTTTGAACCCAGGTGGTCGGCACCAGACTGTGTTAACCCGCTGAGCTAAAGCCTTAACGACGCTCTCCCCCTCTCTCTCCCTGCAGTGCCATCGGATCCACAGAACGTTAGCCAGCCAGTTCAAGTACGCCCTGGTCTGGGTGAGTTAGCAGCACCCCGTGCTAGCGACGTTGGGTTTGCCCTCTGCGTTATAAAACGCTGTGTCTTTCTTTCATGACTCCATTTTGTGACTGTTGTGTTCCAGGGCACCAGCACCAAGTTCGACCCTCAGCGGGTGGGGCTAACACACATCATGGAGCACGAGGACGTCATCCAGATTGTTAAGAAGTGAAACAGCTCTTCGGGATAGGACCGATGACGGGCTGGGGGTGGGACGAGTTAGTCAAACGGGCCTTCTGATTGGACGGAATACAAGACGGGTGGGAGGAGTTAAAAACAGGAAGTTGATTTATCCAGAACCAGTGTACAGTAGATTCTAAAGTCCTGATTCTTATTTTGCATTTGAAATAACAACAAAAATAACCAATCAAGAACCAAATGCCATCTGAGTTACAAAAGGACAGGAAACAACATATTTTAACTTTGTTGACATTTAAACGCATCCAGAATGACAAGGGAAACTAAATAAATTCCACTTAACCTGAAATGGACACAGTTTGTTTCTGTGGTTTTGTTTTTCCATTGGTTGCAATTTGTCTTGTTTTTGAATTCCAATCCAGCAGGTTCTGTAGTCTGCAGAAGGAGACTGACAGCAGAGATGGAGGTGTTGAATTGAAATGACAGCCATTAAAATGGTCCCAAGGTGAAGTTTCCCCGAGGTACAAGGGCCGGTGTTGAAGGCAGTCAATCCAGGAGGTGAACTTCCGGAACCAATTCAAAATTTGAAAATCATTTTCTCAATGACCTCAAACTGAGCAGTAGAAACTATTTATTTATTTATTTATTTTAAATAAGCTTTTCCTTTTTTGAAATGTTTAATTAAAAATCACTTCCTGAATTGACTGCCTTCAAATCGAATTGACCCTTGTTAGGTACAGATCTGGGATCAGCTTCCCCCTATCCTGAACCATTAGTGGGGAAAAGGCAAAACTGTCCCAAGATCAGCATCTCGGGGCAACTTCACCCTACTCCTGTTAAACCAGCGGCAGAGGAGTGGCGGCTAGAGTGGATTACTGAAAGGTGTGATAGCCCTTTGTGATAGAAAGCTCTGGGTGTCATCGTGTTTTAATGTTTTTTTTTACAATCACTTTACAAGCGTCAGGAATAGATTTAGATTATCTTTGGTGATCTTCACCTCTGACTAGTTGAACATTAACAGCTAAACTCCCAGATAGTGTGTGTGTGTCGGGAAATGTAATGTAAAACGGTCTTTGAGGGTGAGGAGGGTTCACAGTGCAGCAGAAGGAGTTGTGTCGAGAGGGTTGGACGCTTGAAGAGGTCTGTTTCAGTCTGGAGGTAAGAAATGAAACAGTTTTTCTCTTGGAGAATCAAATCAGACTATTTACAGAGCACCTTACTGGGCAGGCCGTTTCAAAGTGCTTCACAAATGACAAAGTGAGAAAGATTAAAACAGTACATTTCTTAAATTGGACATTAAAATGTTAATGACAATAATGAAGTAATGGGAAACCTGAGAGACTAATGCATTAAAATAACATACAGAGAGGGATAAAATAGACAGGATGACCAAACGTACACAGAGAGGTATAAAATAGACAGGATGACCAAACGTACACAGAGGGGGATAAAATAGACAGGATGACCAAACGTACACAGAGAGGGATAAAATAGACAGGATGACCAAACGTACACAGAGAGGGATAAAATAGACAGGATGACCAAACGTACACAGAGAGGTATAAAATAGACAGGATGACCAAACGTACACAGAGAGGGATAAAATAGACAGGATGACCAAACGTACACAGAGAGGGATAAAATAGACAGGATGACCAAACGTACACAGAGAGGGATAAAATGGACAGGATGACCAAACGTACACAGAGAGGGATAAAATGGACAGGATGACCAAACGTACACAGAGAGGGATAAAATGGACAGGATGACCAAACGTACACAGAGAGGGATAAAATAGACAGGATGACCAAACGTACACAGAGAGGGATAAAATAGACAGGATGACCAAATGTACACAGAGGGGGATAAAATGGACAGGATGACCAAACGTACACAGAGAGGGATAAAATAGACAGGATGACCAAACGTACACAGAGAGGGATAAAATAGACAGGATGACCAAACGTACACAGAGAGGGATAAAATGGACAGGATGACCAAACGTACACAGAGTGGGATAAAATGGACAGGATGACCAAACGTACACAGAGAGGTATAAAATAGACAGGATGACCAAACGTACACAGAGAGGGATAAAATAGACAGGATGACCAAACGTACACAGAGAGGGATAAAATAGACAGGATGACCAAACGTACACAGAGAGGGATAAAATAGACAGGATGACCAAACGTACACAGAGAGGGATAAAATAGACAGGATGACCAAACGTACACAGAGAGGGATAAAATGGACAGGATGACCAAACGTACACAGTGGGATAAAATGGACAGGATGACCAAACGTACACAGTGGGATAAAATGGACAGGATGACCAAACGTACACAGAGAGGGATAAAATAGACAGGATGACCAAACGTACACAGAGTGGGATAAAATAGACAGGATGACCAAACGTACACAGAGAGGGATAAAATGGACAGGATGACCAAACGTACACAGAGAGGGATAAAATAGACAGGATGACCAAACGTACACAGAGAGGGATAAAATGGACAGGATGACCAAACGTACACAGAGAGGTATAAAATGGACAGGATGACCAAACGTACACAGAGTGGGATAAAATAGACAGGATGACCAAACGTACACAGAGAGGGATAAAATGGACAGGATGACCAAACGTACACAGAGAGGTATAAAATAGACAGGATGACCAAACGTACACAGAGAGGGATAAAATAGACAGGATGACCAAACGTACACAGAGAGGGATAAAATAGACAGGATGACCAAACGTACACAGAGAGGGATAAAATAGACAGGATGACCAAACGTACACAGAGAGGGATAAAATGGACAGGATGACCAAACGTACACAGTGGGATAAAATGGACAGGATGACCAAACGTACACAGAGAGGTATAAAATAGACAGGATGACCAAACGTACACAGAGAGGGATAAAATGGACAGGATGACCAAACGTACACAGTGGGATAAAATGGACAGGATGACCAAACGTACACAGAGAGGTATAAAATAGACAGGATGACCAAACGTACACAGAGAGGTATAAAATAGACAGGATGACCAAACGTACACAGAGAGGTATAAAATAGACAGGATGACCAAACGTACACAGAGAGGGATAAAATAGACAGGATGACCAAACGTACACAGAGAGGGATAAAATAGACAGGATGACCAAACGTACACAGAGAGGGATAAAATAGACAGGATGACCAAACGTACACAGAGAGGGATAAAATAGACAGGATGACCAAACGTACACAGAGAGGGATAAAATAGACAGGATGACCAAACGTACACAGAGAGGGATAAAATAGACAGGATGACCAAACGTACACAGAGAGGGATAAAATGGACAGGATGACCAAACGTACACAGAGAGGGATAAAATAGACAGGATGACCAAACGTACACAGAGAGGGATAAAATAGACAGGATGACCAAACGTACACAGAGAGGGATAAAATAGACAGGATGACCAAACGTACACAGAGCGGGATAAAATAGACAGGATGACCAAACGTACACAGAGGGGGATAAAATGGACAGGATGACCAAAAACACAGAGAGGGATAAAATAGACAGGATGACCAAACGTACACAGAGAGGGATAAAATAGACAGGATGACCAAACGTACACAGAGAGGTATAAAATAGACAGGATGACCAAACGTACACAGAGAGGTATAAAATAGACAGGATGACCAAACGTACACAGAGAGGGATAAAATAGACAGGATGACCAAACGTACACAGAGAGGGATAAAATAGACAGGATGACCAAACGTACACAGAGAGGGATAAAATGGACAGGATGACCAAACGTACACAGAGAGGGATAAAATGGACAGGATGACAATGAAAATAAATGTGTTCAAACGTACACAGAGAGGGATAAAATGGACAGGATGACCAAACGTACACAGAGAGGGATAAAATAGACAGGATGACCAAACGTACACAGAGAGGGATAAAATAGACAGGATGACCAAATGTACACAGAGGGGGATAAAATGGACAGGATGACCAAACGTACACAGAGAGGGATAAAATAGACAGGATGACCAAACGTACACAGAGAGGGATAAAATAGACAGGATGACCAAACGTACACAGAGAGGGATAAAATGGACAGGATGACCAAACGTACACAGAGTGGGATAAAATGGACAGGATGACCAAACGTACACAGAGAGGTATAAAATAGACAGGATGACCAAACGTACACAGAGAGGGATAAAATAGACAGGATGACCAAACGTACACAGAGAGGGATAAAATAGACAGGATGACCAAACGTACACAGAGAGGGATAAAATAGACAGGATGACCAAACGTACACAGAGAGGGATAAAATAGACAGGATGACCAAACGTCAGAGAGGGATAAAATAGACAGGATGACCAAACGTACACAGAGAGGGATAAAATGGACAGGATGACCAAACGTACACAGTGGGATAAAATGGACAGGATGACCAAACGTACACAGTGGGATAAAATGGACAGGATGACCAAACGTACACAGAGAGGGATAAAATAGACAGGATGACCAAACGTACACAGAGTGGGATAAAATAGACAGGATGACCAAACGTACACAGAGAGGGATAAAATGGACAGGATGACCAAACGTACACAGAGAGGGATAAAATAGACAGGATGACCAAACGTACACAGAGAGGGATAAAATGGACAGGATGACCAAACGTACACAGAGAGGTATAAAATGGACAGGATGACCAAACGTACACAGAGTGGGATAAAATAGACAGGATGACCAAACGTACACAGAGAGGGATAAAATGGACAGGATGACCAAACGTACACAGAGAGGTATAAAATAGACAGGATGACCAAACGTACACAGAGAGGGATAAAATAGACAGGATGACCAAACGTACACAGAGAGGGATAAAATAGACAGGATGACCAAACGTACACAGAGAGGGATAAAATAGACAGGATGACCAAACGTACACAGAGAGGGATAAAATGGACAGGATGACCAAACGTACACAGTGGGATAAAATGGACAGGATGACCAAACGTACACAGAGAGGTATAAAATAGACAGGATGACCAAACGTACACAGAGAGGGATAAAATGGACAGGATGACCAAACGTACACAGAGTGGGATAAAATAGACAGGATGACCAAACGTACACAGAGAGGGATAAAATGGACAGGATGACCAAACGTACACAGAGAGGTATAAAATAGACAGGATGACCAAACGTACACAGAGAGGGATAAAATAGACAGGATGACCAAACGTACACAGAGAGGGATAAAATAGACAGGATGACCAAACGTACACAGAGAGGGATAAAATAGACAGGATGACCAAACGTACACAGAGAGGGATAAAATGGACAGGATGACCAAACGTACACAGTGGGATAAAATGGACAGGATGACCAAACGTACACAGAGAGGTATAAAATAGACAGGATGACCAAACGTACACAGAGAGGGATAAAATGGACAGGATGACCAAACGTACACAGTGGGATAAAATGGACAGGATGACCAAACGTACACAGAGAGGTATAAAATAGACAGGATGACCAAACGTACACAGAGAGGGATAAAATGGACAGGATGACCAAACGTACACAGAGTGGGATAAAATAGACAGGATGACCAAACGTACACAGAGAGGGATAAAATGGACAGGATGACCAAACGTACACAGAGAGGGATAAAATAGACAGGATGACCAAACGTACACAGAGAGGGATAAAATAGACAGGATGACCAAACGTACACAGAGAGGGATAAAATAGACAGGATGACCAAACGTACACAGAGCGGGATAAAATAGACAGGATGACCAAACGTACACAGAGGGGGATAAAATGGACAGGATGACCAAACGTACACAGAGGGGGATAAAATAGACAGGATGACCAAACGTACACAGAGAGGGATAAAATAGACAGGATGACCAAACCAAACCCGAAGTAAAAACACAAGGAATAAAAGATGTCTTAAAGATATTTCTTTAAAAAACGTCTCTAGTTTCTGAGCTACATAGTCATGTTCAGCATTATGTTTAATATGCTGTAGCAGAAGGCTGAATCCCAGACTTCAGAGTCTAAATACCGGAGCACTGAATGGCTCCAAGGTATCGGACCTTCAGTATGGTTTTAATTAACAACGACGTGTATGTTTACACTAGATGACTGACAGGACCGGTGGCTTCAAAGCCTCTCAATGGCCAATTCATAGCATCTGCAATCCAGGGTTTATATACATCGCTGGTTCTAACGCACATTATCTATAACAAACTGGGTGGATCTAACACATTATAACAAACTGGGTGGTTCTGACGCATATTATCTATAACAAACTGTGTGGTTCAAACACATTATCTATAACAAACTGGCTGGTTCTAACACATTATCTATAACAAACTGGCTGGTTCTAACACATTATAACAAACTGGCTGGTTCTAACGCACATTATCTATAACAAACTGGGTGGATCTAACACATTATAACAAACTGGGTGGTTCTGACGCATATTATCTATAACAAACTGTGTGGTTCTAACACATTATCTATAACAAACTGGCTGGTTCTAACACATTATCTATAACAAACTGGCTGGTTCTAACGCATATTATCTTTAACAAACTGGCTGGTTTTAACACATATTATCTATAACAAACTGGCTGGTTCTAACACATTATAACAAACTGGGTGGTTCTAACACATTATCTATAACAAATTGGGTGGTTCTAACGCATATTATCTTTAACAAACTGGCTGGTTTTAACACATATTATCTATAACAAACTGGGTGGTTCTAACACATTATAACAAACTGGGTGGTTCTAACACATTATCTATAACAAATTGGGTGGTTCTAACGCATATTATCTTTAACAAACTGGCTGGTTTTAACACATATTATCTATAACAAACTGGCTGGTTCTAACACATTATCTATAACAAACTGGCTGGTTCTAACACATTATAACAAACTGGCTGGTTCTATCACATTATCTATAACAAACTGGCTGGTTCTAACACATATCTATAACAAACTGGCTGGTTCTAACACATATTATCTATAACAAACTGGCTGGTTCTAACACATTATCTATAACAAACTGGCTGGTTCTAACACATTATCTATAACAAACTGGCTGGTTCTAACACATTACATTTACATTTAAGTCATTTGGCAGACGCTCTTATCCAGAGCGACTTACAAATTGGTGAATTCACCTTATGACATCCAGTGGAACAGCCACTTTACAATAGTGCATCTAAATCATTTAAGGGGGGGGGGGGGGTGAGAAGGATTACTTTATCCTATCCTAGGTATTCCTTGAAGAGGAATAACAAACTGGCTGGTTCTAACACATTATCTATAACAAACTGGCTGGTTCTAACACATTATCTATAACAAACTGGCTGGTTCTAACACATTATCTATAACAAACTGGCTGGTTCTAACACATTATCTATAACAAACTGGCTGGTTCTAACACATTATCTATAACAAACTGGCTGGTTCTAACACATATTATCTATAACAAACTGGCTGGTTCTAACACATTATCTATAACAAACTGGGTGGTTCTAACACATCTATAACAAACTGGGTGGTTCTAACACATTATCTATAACAAACTGGGTGGTTCTAACACATTATCTATAACAAACTGGCTGGTTCTAACACATTATCTATAACAAACTGGCTGGTTCTAACACATATTATCTATAACAAACTGGCTGGTTCTAACACATTATCTATAACAAACTGGGTGGTTCTAACACATTATCTATAACAAACTGGGTGGTTCTAACACATTATAACAAACTGGGTGGTTCTAACACATTATCTATAACAAACTGGCTGGTTCTAACACATTACCTACAATTAACTGGGTGGGTCGAGCCATGAATGCTGATTGGCAGAAAGCCGTGGTATATCAGACCGTATACCACGGGTATTCTTACTGTTCTAATTGAGTTGGTAACCAGTTTATAAAACCAATAAGGCACCTTGGGGGTTTGTGGAATATGCCCAATATACCACGGGTATTCTTACTGTTCTAATTGAGTTGGTAACCAGTTTATAAAACCAATAAGGCACCTTGGGGGTTTGTGGAATATGCCCAATATACCACGGGTATTCTTACTGTTCTAATTGAGTTGGTAACCAGTTTATAAAACCAATAAGGCACCTTGGGGTTTGTGGAATATGCCCAATATACCACGGGTATTCTGACTGTTCTAATTGAGTTGGTAACCAGTTTATAAAACCAATAAGGCACCTTGGGGGTTTGTGGAATATGCCCAATATACCACGGGTATTCCTACTGTTCTAATTGAGTTGGTAACCAGTTTATAAAACCAATAAGGCACCTTGGGGGTTTGTGGAATATGCCCAATATACCACGGGTATTCTGACTGTTCTAATTGAGTTGGTAACCAGTTTATAAAACCAATAAGGCACCTTGGGGGTTTGTGGAATATGCCCAATATACCACAGCTAAGGGCTGCATCCAAGCACTCTGCGTTGAGTCGTGCGTAAGAACAACGCTTAGCCGTGATATTTTGGCCATATATCACACCCCCTCGTGCCTTATTGCTTCATTATATTGACCATAAACTCTAGTGGCCACTATAACAATGAAAATAAATGTATTCCAATAGTTACCACAGGTACAAAGTCAAAATACCGTAAAAGGAATCAATGAAACATTTGTTCAGGGTTAGGCGTAAGGTGAGCAGTATGGTTAAAGTCCACCTTTGACGACCTCCTCGTGGACCCGGAGCTGCTGTTGGCGCCTTTACCAACAGTCGCTCTGCTTTCTTGCCTCTCAGGTAGACCGGTTACCGGCTGCTCCATTTCTGCCTCTCAGGTAGACCGGTTACCGGCTGCTCCATCTCTGCCTCTCAGGTAGACCGGTTACCGGCTGCTCCATTTCTGCCTCTCAGGTAGACCGGTTACCGGCTGCTCCATTTCTGCCTCTCAGGTAGACCGGTTACCGGCTGCTCCATTTCTGCCTCTCAGGTAGACCGGTTACCGGCTGCTCCATTTCTGCCTCTCAGGTAGACCGGTTACCGGCTGCTCCATTTCTGCCTCTCAGGTAGACCGGTTACCGGCTGCTCCATTTCTGCCTCTCAGGTAGACCGGTTACCGGCTGCTCCATTTCTGCCTCTCAGGTAGACCGGTTACCGGCTGCTCCATTTCTGCCTCTCAGGTAGACCGGTTACCGGCTGCTCCATCTCTGCCTCTCAGGTAGACCGGTTACCGGCTGCTCCATTTCTGCCTCTCAGGTAGACCGGTTACCGGCTGCTCCATCTCTGCCTCTCAGGTAGACCGGTTACCGGCTGCTCCATTTCTGCCTCTCAGGTAGACCGGTTACCGGCTGCTCCATCTCTGCCTCTCAGGTAGACCGGTTACCGGCTGCTCCATCTCTGCCTCTCAGGTAGACCGGTTACCGGCTGCTCCATTTCTGCCTCTCAGGTAGACCGGTTACCGGCTGCTCCATTTCTGCCTCTCAGGTAGACCGGTTACCGGCTGCTCCATTTCTGCCTCTCAGGTAGACCGGTTACCGGCTGCTCCATTTCTGCCTCTCAGGTAGACCGGCTACCGGCTGCTCCATTTCTGCCTCTCAGGTAGACCGGTTACCGGCTGCTCCATTTCTAAACCTCTCAGGTAGACCGGTTACCGGCTGCTCCATTTCTGCCTCTCAGGTAGACCGGTTACCGGCTGCTCCATTTCTGCCTCTCAGGTAGACCGGTTACCGGCTGCTCCATTTCTGCCTCTCAGGTAGACCGGTTACGGCTGCTCCATTTCTGCCTCTCAGGTAGACCGGTTACCGGCTGCTCCATTTCTGCCTCTCAGGTAGACCGGTTACCGGCTGCTCCATTTCTGCCTCTCAGGTAGACCGGTTACCGGCTGCTCCATTTCTGCC
Source organism: Oncorhynchus masou masou (assembly GCF_036934945.1). Taxonomy (NCBI): domain Eukaryota; kingdom Metazoa; phylum Chordata; class Actinopteri; order Salmoniformes; family Salmonidae; genus Oncorhynchus; species Oncorhynchus masou. Next base: position 200,438 of record NW_027011461.1, on the reverse strand, counting down.
TCTCAGGTAGACCGGTTACCGGCTGCTCCATTTCTGCCTCTCAGGTAGACACCATGTCTGCTCCATTTCTGATCCTCTCAGGTAGACCGGTTACCGGCTGCTCCATTCACCAAACAACACAACAATGGCATAATAGAGACATAAAAAATGCAAACACATCCATTCACAGCGAAGAGGGAGGAGAGCAAGAGAGAGCAAGAGAGGGAGTTTACTAGTCATAGTGGTTATATTAACAGGCGTGAAGAGTTAGTTACGCAGAGTTTAAAGATGCCACCTTGTTGGTCGGGAGAGAGGAATTGATAGAGAGATTGTATTTTGGAATAACCAGAGATGAGGAGGAGAGAGAGAGGGAGAATTAACAAGGGACTATTCGCCAGAGCGCGCAGTGTTAGCGTTATGGGGTAGGCATGACACTTGACGCTGTGTGTGTGTTTACTGTTTACTGTAGCTAGTCTATATACAAGCTAAGATGTTGTATTTGAAAACTCCACACAACTCGATCAGGATAATGTTTGACTGTGTGTCATTTAGTTGACTGCAGTGTTATAAACAACTATTTACGTTCAGCCCCTGTTGAATTTGGATGCACATAGAATAGAATTAACTACTATTCACCACCACCATGTCTATATACCTGATCTACCTGTTGAATTAACTACTATTCACCACCATGTCTATATACCTGATCTACCTGTTGAATTAACTACTATTCACCACCATGTCTATATACCTGATCTACCTGTTGAATTAACTACTATTCACCACCATGTCTATATACCTGATCTACCTGTTGAATTAACTACTATTCACCACCATGTCTATATACCTGATCCACCTGTTGAATTAACTACTATTCACCACCACCACCATGTCTATATACCTGATCTACCTGTTGAATTAACTACTATTCACCACCATGTCTATATACCTGATCTACCTGTTGAATTAACTACTATTCACCACCACCATGTCTATATACCTGATCTACCTGTTGAATTAACTACTATTCACCACAACCATGTCTATATACAGTGGGGCAAAAAAAGTATTTAGTCAGCCACCAATTGTGCAAGTTCTCCCACTTAAAATGATGAGAGAGGCCTGTAATTCATCATAGGTACACTTCAACTATGACAGACAAAATGAGAAGAAAAAAAATCCTGAAAATCACATTGTAGGATTTTTAATGAATTTATTTGCAAATTATGGTGGAAAATAAGTATTTGGTCAATAACAAAAGTTTCTCAATACTTTGTTATTTGCCCTTTGTTGGCAATGACAGAGGTCAAACGTTTTCTGTAAGTCTTCACAAGGTTTTCACACACTGCTGGTATTTTGGCCCATTCCTCCATGCAGATCTCCTCTAGAGTAGTGATGTTTTGGGGCTGCTGGCAACACGGACTTTCAACTCCCTCCAAAGATTTTCTATGGGGTTGAGATCTGGAGACTGGCTCAAACTCAGCATATATTTGATTTACTTTACTGTGTATAATTTAGTAGTAGACTGCAGTATTTATAAATCCAGTTTGAGTCCCTGTTAAATCTATGGAAGCATGTGTGTGTGGGTTATTTAGAGCCTAACTACAGTAGTGTTTTAAAGTGGCAGGCATCAGCTTGTCTGATAACAAGAGAAGTGAGACTCTTTTTAAATAATCCTATATTTTCCCTCATACTAAGGCCTTGGATTTAGCTCCCCCATACTAAGGCCTTGGATTTAGCTCCCCCATACTAAGGCCTTGGATTTAGCTCCCCCATACTAAGGCCTTGGATTTAGCTCCCCCATACTAAGGCCTGGGATTTAGCTCCCCCATACTAAGGTCTTGGATTTAGCTCCCCCATACTAAGGCCTTGGATTTAGCTCCCCCATACTAAGGCCTTGGATTTAGCTCCCCATACTAAGGCCTTGGATTTAGCTCCCCCATACTAAGGCCTTGGATTTAGCTCCCCCATACTAAGGCCTTGGATTTAGCTCCCCCATACTAAGGCCTTGGATTTAGCTCCCCCATACTGAGGCCTTGGATTTAGCTCCCCCATATTAAGGCCTTGGATTTAGCTCCCCCATATTAAGGCCTTGGATTTAGCTCCCCATATTAAGGGCTTGGATTTAGCTCCCCATACTAAGGCCTTGGTTTTAGCTCCCCCATACTGAGGCCTTGGATTTAGCTCCCCCATATTAAGGCCTTGGATTTAGCTCCCCCATATTAAGGCCTTGGATTTAGCTCCCCATACTAAGGCCTTGGATTTATCTCTCCCATACTAAGGCCTTGGATTTAGCTCCACCATATTAAGGCCTTGGATTTAGCTCCACCATATTAAGGCCTTGGATTTAGCTCCACCATATTAAGGCCTTGGACTTAGCTCCCCATATTAAGGGCTTGGATTTAGCTCCACCATATTAAGCCTTGGATTTAGCTCCACCATATTAAGGCCTTGGACTTAGCTCCCCATATTAAGGGCTTGGATTTAGCTCTCCATTCTACGGCCTTGGACTTAGCTCATTGGGCTCTAATTGTGTGTCGTTTAATTCCTGTCAGTTGGTGTTGACATGCGGGTCACTCCTCCCAAACAGACACTCTGCTGCCTCCTGCTGGACTAAACTGGTCATTACAGAGACATTTATCTTCTATGGGGATGTTGTAGTTGAGACATTTACCACTAACCCCAGCTGTCTGTTGTTGGGGGTGAGGTGTCAGAGGTAATGGGTCAGAAGCAGAGATTAAAGGTCCAATGTAGCTCTAACCCCCAGCTGTCTGTTGTTGGGGGTGAGGTGTTAGAGGTAATGGGTCAGAAGCAGAGATTAAAGGTCCAATGTTGCTGTAACATCTCAATGTCAATAATTTCTGTAACAATTTGGGTGATTGTTTTCAATTAAAATGGTGTCATGGGTTGAAGCAAGATTAAAGGTCCAATTTCTATCTAACCCCCAGCTGTCTGGACTGTTGAGGGTTGTGAGGTGTCATGGGTCAGAAGCAGAGATTAAAGGTCCAATGTAGCTGTTATTAACCCCCAGCTGTCTGTTGTTGGGGGTCTGATTAACTAATGTCATGGGTCACCAGGCAGCCATTAAAGGTCCATGTTCCCATCTCAATATCATAATTTCTGTAAATTAACAGGACTGTGATTGTTTTCAAAAATGGTCATAAATTTGACAAAAAATAGCATTATCATCATTTCACTTGGATTAGTTGTCCAGTGGGGAGGGGACAAATGAGAAGTAGCTGTTATTAAGAGAGGGTTGGAACTCAGTCTTATTGTCTGTTATAGTAACTAATGATGTCATACAGTCAGGTCTGTTATAAACATTATACAGTCAGTGTTTGTTATAGTAACATTAACAGTCAGTGTCTGTTATAGTAAATTATACAGTCAGTGTCTGTTATAGTAACATTAACAGTCTCTAACATTATACAGTCAGTGTCTGTTATAGTAACATTATACAGTCAGTTTGTTATAGTCATTAACAGTCAGTGTAGTGTGTAAATTATACAGTCAGTGTTTGTCTGTTATAGTAACATTATGCAGTCAGTGTCTGTTATAGTAACATTATACAGTCAGTTTGTCTGTTATAGTAACATTATACAGTCAGTGTCTGTTATAGTAACATTATACAGTCAGTGTTTGTCTGTTATAGTAACATTATACAGTCAGTGTTTGTCTGTTATAGTAACATTATACAGTCAGTGTTTGTCTGTTATAGTAACATTATGCAGTCAGTGTTTGTCTGTTTTAGTAACATTATGCAGTCAGTGTCTGTTATAGTAACATTATACAGTCAGTGTCTGTTATAGTAACATTATACAGTCAGTGTTTGTCTGTTATAGTAACATTATAGAGTCAGTGTTTGTCTGTTATAGTAACATTATACAGTCAGTGTCTGTTATAGTAACATTATACAGTCAGTGTCTGTTATAGTAACATTATACAGTCAGTGTCTGTTATAGTAACATTATACAGTCAGTGTTTGTCTGTTATAGTAACATTATACAGTCAGTGTTTGTCTGTTATAGTAACATTATACAGTCAGTGTTTGTTATAGTAACATTATACAGTCAGTGTTGCAGTCAGTGTTTGTCTGTTATAGTAACATTATACAGTCAGTGTTTGTCTGTTATAGTAACATTATACAGTCAGTGTTTGTCTGTTATAGTAACATTATGCAGTCAGTGTTTGTCTGTTATAGTAACATTATGCAGTCAGTGTTTGTCTGTTATAGTAACATTATACAGTCAGTGTTTGTCTGTTATAGTAACATTATACAGTCAGTGTTTGTCTATTATAGTAACATTATGCAGTCAGTGTTTGTCTGTTATAGTAACATTATACAGTCAGTGTTTGTCTGTTATAGTAACATTATACAGTCAGTGTCTGTTATAGTAACATTATACAGTCAGTGTTTGTCTGTTATAGTAACATTATACAGTCAGTGTTTGTCTGTTATAGTAACATTATACAGTCAGTGTTTGTCTGTTATAGTAACATTATACAGTCAGTGTCTGTTATAGTAACATTATACAGTCAGTGTTTGTCTGTTATAGTAACATTATACAGTCAGTGTCTGTTATAGTAACATTATACAGTCAGTGTCTGTTATAGTAACATTACACAGTCAGTGTTTGTCTGTTATAGTAACATTATACAGTCAGTGTTTGTCTGTTTTAGTAACATTATACAGTCAGTGTTTGTCTGTTATAGTAACATTATACAGTCAGTGTTTGTCTGTTTTAGTAACATTATACAGTCAGTGTTTGTCTGTTATAGTAACATTATACAGTCAGTGTTTGTTATAGTAACATTATACAGTCAGTGTTTGTCTGTTATAGTAACATTATACAGTCAGTGTTTGTATGTTATAGTAACATTATACAGTCAGTGTTTGTCTGTTATAGTAACATTATACAGTCAGTGTTTGTTATAGTAACATTATGCAGTCAGTGTTTGTCTGTTATAGTAACATTATACAGTCAGTGTTTGTTATTGTAACTTATACAGTCAGTGTTTGTCTGTTATAGTAACATTACACAGTCAGTGTTTGTCTGTTATAGTAACGTTATACAGTCAGTGTTTGTTATAGTAACATTATACAGTCAGTGTTTGTCTGTTATAGTAACATTATACAGTCAGTGTTTGTCTGTTATAATAACATTATGCAGTCAGTGTTTGTCTGTTATAGTAACATTATACAGTCAGTGTTTGTCTGTTATAGTAACATTATACAGTCAGTGTTTGTCTGTTATAGTAACATTACACAGTCAGTGTTTGTCTGTTATAGTAACATTACACAGTCAGTGCTTGTCTGTTATAGTAACATTACACAGTCAGTGTTTGTCTGTTATAGTAACATTACACAGTCAGTGTTTGTCTGTTATAGTAACATTATACAGTCAGTGTTTGTCTGTTATAATAACACTATGCAGTCAGTGTTTGTCTGTTATAGTAACATTATGCAGTCAGTGTTTGTCTGTTTTAGTAACATTATACAGTCAGTGTTTGTCTGTTATAGTAACATTATGCAGTCAGTGTCTGTTATAGTAACATTATACAGTCAGTGTTTGTTATAGTAACATTATACAGTCAGTGTTTGTTATAGTACCATTATGCAGTCAGTGTTTGTCTGTTATAGTAACATTATACAGTCAGTGTCTGTTATAGTAACATTATACAGTCAGTGTTTGTTATAGTAACATTATGCAGTCAGTGTCTGTTATAGTAACATTATACAGTCAGTGTTTGTCTGTTATAGTAACATTACACAGTCAGTGTTTGTCTGTTATAGTAACATTATACAGTCAGTGTTTGTCTGTTTTAGTAACATTATACAGTCAGTGTTTGTCTGTTATAGTAACATTATACAGTCAGTGTTTGTCTGTTTTAGTAACATTATACAGTCAGTGTTTGTCTGTTATAGTAACATTATACAGTCAGTGTTTGTTATAGTAACATTATACAGTCAGTGTCTGTTATATTAACATTATACAGTCAGTGCCTGTTATAGTAACATTATACAGTCAGTGCCTGTTATAGTAACATTATACAGTCAGTGTCTGTTATAGTAACATTATGCAGTCAGTGTTTGTCTGTTATAGTAACATTATACAGTCTGTTATAGTAACATTATACAGTCAGTGTCTGTTATAGTAACATTATACAGTCAGTGTTTGTCTGTTATAGTAACATTATACAGTCAGTGTTTGTCTGTTATAGTAACATTATACAGTCAGTGTTTGTATGTTATAGTAACATTATACAGTCAGTGTTTGTCTGTTATAGTAACATTATACAGTCAGTGTTTGTTATAGTAACATTATGCAGTCATTGTTTGTCTGTTATAGTAACATTATACAGTCAGTGTTTGTTATAGTAACATTATACAGCCAGTGTATGTTATAGTAACATTATGCAGTCAGTGTTTGTTATAGTAACATTATACAGTCAGTGTTTGTCTGTTATAGTTGTCATGTCTTGTTATGTCTGTTCCTGTCCTTTCTCTTCACTCTGTCTCTCTCTGCTGGTCTTTTTAGGTTACCTTCTCTGTCTCTCATTCTTCAGCTGTTCTACATCTCCCCTAACTAGCTCATTCACTCCTTCCCACCTGTTCTCTCTTCCCCCTCTGATTAGGTCTCTATTTCTCTCTCTGTTCCTGCTACTTTCAGTGTCTGATTCTTGTTTGTGTTTTTGATGCCAGAAGCAAGCTGTCGTCCCGTTTGCTTCCACCTTGTCCTATCCTGTCGGAGTCTGCCTGGCAGGTGCATCCTGCACTATACTACGTTCTTTTGTTCCATTGACTACGTTGGAAGAGGATTTATGCCATTCCTGTTTTTCATTAAAGAACTCTGTTTTCTGTTAAAACCGCTTTTGGGTCTTCACTCAAGTACATAACAGAAGAATCAGACCAAGAATGGACCCAGCGGCTCCGGACCCTTTTCACTCCGCCGTCGAGATCCAGGGAGCGATGCTAGGCAGACACGAGGAGGAATTGTCTGCTGCTCGACATGCCGTTGAGACCCTGGCCGTCCAAGTCTCCGACCTCACAAGACAGGTTCACCAACTCCACCTCGATCCACCGCCCACTTCCAGGGTTTCCGAGTCTCCGGAGCCCAGGATCAACAACCCGCCGTGTTACTCTGGGGAGCCCACTGAGTGCCGCTCATTCCTCACTCAGTGTGATGTGGTGTTCTCTCTCCAGCCCAACACTTACTCCAGGAGCGCAGCCCGCGTCGCCTACGTCGCCTACGTCATTTCTCTCCTTACCGGACGGGCGCGTGAGTGGGGCACGGCAATCTGGGAGGCGAGGGCTGAGTGTATTAACCAGTATCAGGACTTTAAGGAGGAGATGATACGGGTTTTTGACCGTTCTGTTTTTGGGGAGGAGGCTTCCAGGGCCCTGTCTTCCCTATGTCAGGGGAATCGATCCATAACGGATTATTCTATTGAGTTTCGCACTCTCGCTGCCTCTAGTGACTGGAACGAGCCGGCTTTGCTCGCTCGTTTTCTGGAGGGTCTCCTCGTCGAGGTTAAGGATGAGATCCTCTCCCGGGAGGTTCCTTCCAGTCTGGACTCCTTAATAGCTCTCGCTATTCGCATAGAGCGACGGTTTGATCTTCGTCGCCGAGCTCGTGGAAAGGAGCTCGCGTTCTCCGTTGCTCCCCTCTCCACATCACTGCCACCTGCCGCATCACTGCCACCCTCCTCCGCCGGCTCGGATGCTGAGCCTATGCAGCTGGGGGTATCCGCATCTCGGCCAAGGAGAAGGAACGGAGAATCACCAATCGCCTCTGTCTCTACTGCGGCTCCGCTGGTCATTTTGTCACCTCATGTCCAGTAAAAGCCAGAGCTCATCAGTAAGAGGAGGGCTACTGGTGAGCGCAACTACTCAGGCCTCTCCTTCTGGATCACGCACTACCTTTCCGGTCCATCTCCGCTGGCCCGGTTCATCTGCTTCCTGCAGTGCCTTGATAGACTCTGGGGCGGAGGGCTGTTTTATGGACGAGACCTGGGCTCGGGAACATGACATTCCTCTCAGACAGTTAGGGAGCCCACGGCCTTGTTCGCTTTAGATGGTAGTTCTCTCCCCAAGATTCAGCGTGAGACGCTGTCTTTAACCCTCACTGTCTCTGGTAATCATAGCGAAACCATTTCTTTTTTAATTTTTCGTTCACCTTTTACACCTGTTGTTTTGGGTCATCCCTGGCTAGTGCGCCATAACCCTTCTATTAATTGGTCTAGTAATACTATCCTATCCTGGAATGTTTCTTGTCATGTGACCTGTTTAATGTCTGCTATCCCTCCTGTTTCCTCTGTCTCTTCTTCACAGGAGGAGCCTGGCGATTTGACAGGGGTGCCGGAGGAGTATCACGATCTGCGCACGGTGTTCAGTCGTTCCAAGGCCACTTCTCTCCCTCCACACCGGTCGTATGACTGTAGTATTGATCTCCTTCCGGGAACTACTCCCCCCCGGGGTAGATTATACTCTCTGTCGGCTCCCGAACGTAAGGCTCTCGAGGATTATTTGTCGGTTTCGCGAGACGCCGGTACCATAGTCTCCTCCTCCTCTCCCGCCGGAGCGGGGTTTTTTTTTGTTCAGAAGAAGGACGGGTCCCTGCGCCCATGCGTGGATTATCGAGGGCTGAATGACATAACAGTTAAGAATCGTTATCCGCTTCCTCTTATGTCTTCAGCCTTCGAGATCCTGCAGGGAGCCAGGTTTTTCACCAAATTGGACCTTCGTAACGCCTACCATCTCGTGCGCATCAGGGAGGGGGACGAGTGGAAGACGGCGTTTAACACTCCGTTAGGGCACTTTGAATACCGGGTTCTTCCTTTCGGCCTCGTTAACGCTCCAGCTGTCTTTCAGGCACTAGTTAACGACGTCCTGAGAGACATGCTGAACATTTTTGTTTTCGTTTACATGGACGATATCCTGATTTTTTCACCGTCTCTCTCGATTCATGTTCAGCACGTGCGACGCGTCCTCCAGCGCCTTTTGGAGAACTGTCTTTATGTGAAGGCTGAGAAGTGCACTTTTCATGCCGCCTCTGTCCCTTTTCTCGGTTCCGTTATTTCCGCTGAGGGCATTAAGATGGATCCCGCTAAGGTCCAGGCTGTCATTGATTGGCCCGTTCCTAAGTCACGCGTCGAGCTGCAGCGCTTTCTGGGCTTCGCTAATTTCTATCGTCGTTTCATCCGTAATTTCGGTCAGGTGTCAGCTCCCCTCACAGCCCTTACTTCTGTTAAGACGTGCTTTAAGTGGTCCGTTTCCGCCCAGGGAGCTTTTGATCTTCTTAAGAATCGTTTTACATCCGCACCTATTCTTGTTACACCTGACATCTCTAGTCAGTTTGTTGTCGAGGTTGACGCGTCAGAGGTGGGCGTGGGAGCCATTCTTTCTCAGCGCTCTCTCTCTGACGGCAAGGTCCATCCTTGCGCGTTTTTCTCTCATCGCTTATCGCCGTCAGAACGTAACTATGATGTTGGTAATCGCTGAACTGCTCGCCATCCGCTTAGCCCTAGGCGAATGGCGACAGTGGTTGGAGGGGCGACCGTTCCTTTTGTCGTTTGGACTGACCATAGGAACCTTGAGTACATCCGTTCAGCCAAACGACTTAATGCGCGTCAGGCTCGTTGGGCTCTGTTTTTCGCTCGTTTCGAGTTTGTTATTTCTTATCGTCCGGGCTCAAAAAACACCAAGCCTGATGCTTTATCTCGTCTCTTCAGTTCTTCTGAGGTCTCCACCGACCCCGAGGGATTCTCCCTGAGGGGCGTGTTGTCGGGTTGACTGTCTGGGGAATTGAGAGGCAGGTAAAGCAAGCACTCGCTCACACTCCGTCGCCGCGAGCTTGTCCTAGGAACCTTCTGTTCGTTCCCGTTCCTACTCGTCCGGCCGTTCTTCAGTGGGCCCACTCTGCCAAGTTAGCCGGCCACCCCGGCGTTCGGGGTACGCTCGCTTCCATTCGCCAGCGTTTCTGGTGGCCCACTCGGGAACGTGACGCGCGTCGATTTGTCGCCGCTTGTTCGGTCTGCGCGCAGACTAAATCTGGGAACTCTCCTCCTGCCGGCCGTCTCAGACCGCTTCCCATTCCCTCTCGACCGTGGTCTCACATCGCTAGATTTTATCACCGGACTGCCTTCATCAGCGGGGAAGACAGTTATTCTTACGGTTGTCGATAGATTCTCTAAGGCGGCTCATTTCATTCCTCTCGATAAGCTCCCTTCTGCTAAGGAGACGGCTCAGATCATTATCGAGAACGTTTTCCGAATTCATGGCCTTCCGTCTGACGTCGTTTCCGACAGAGGCCCGCAGTTCACGTCTCAATTTTGGAGGGAGTTTTGCCGTTTGATTGGGGCTTCCGTCAGTCTCTCGTCCGGCTTTCATCCCCAGTCTAACGGTCAAGCCGAACGGGCCAATCAGACTGTTGGTCGCATTTTACGCAGTCTTTCTTTTCGTAACCCTGCGTCTTGGTCAGAACAGCTCCCCTGGGCAGAGTACGCCCACAACTCGCTTCCCTCGTCTGCTACCGGTCTATCCCCTTTTCAGAGTAGCCTCGGGTACCAGCCTCCGCTGTTCTCATCTCAGCTCGCCGAGTCCTGCGTCCCCTCCGCTCAGGCTTTTGTCCAGCGTTGCAAGCGCACCTGGAAGGGGGTCAGGTCGGCACTTTTCCGTAATAGGGCGCAGACTGTGAGGGCCGCTAATAAGCGTAGGACCAAGAGTCCTAGATATTGTTGCGGTCAGAGAGTATGGCTCTCCACTCAGAACCTTCCCCTTAAGACAGCTTCTCGCAAGTTGGCCCCGTTTGGTTCATTGGTCCGTTCCGTATTTCTCAGGTCATTAATCCTGTCGCAGTGCGACTTCTTCTCCCGCGCTATCTTCGTCGCGTTCACCCGGTCTTCCATGTCTCCTGTGTTAAGCCCGTTCTTCGCGCCCCGCTCGTCCCTCCCCCCCATCCTTGTCGAGGGCGCACCCATCTACAGGGTTCGTAAGATTTTGGACATGCGCCCTCGGGGCCGTGGTCATCAGTACCTAGTGGATTGGGAGGGGTACGGTCCTGAGGAGAGGAGTTGGGTTCCCTCTCGGGACGTGCTGGACCGTTCGCTGATCGATGATTTCCTCCGTTGCCGCCAGGGTTCCTCCTCGAGTGCGCCAGGAGGCGCTCGGTGAGTGGGGGGTACTGTCATGTCTTGTTATGTCTGTTCCTGTCCTTTCTCTTCACTCTGTCTCTCTCTGCTGGTCTTTTTAGGTTACCTTCTCTGTCTCTCATTCTTCAGCTGTTCTACATCTCCCCTAACTAGCTCATTCACTCCTTCCCACCTGTTCTCTCTTCCCCCTCTGATTAGGTCTCTATTCTCTCTCTATTCCTGCTACTTTCAGTGTCTGATTCTTGTTTGTGTTTTTGATGCCAGAAGCAAGCTGTCGTCCCGTTTGCTTCCACCTTGTCCTATCCTGTCGGAGTCTGCCTGGCAGGTGCATCCTGCATTATACTACGTTCTTTTGTTCCATTGACTACGTTGGAAGAGGATTTATGCCATTCCTGTTTTTCATTAAAGAACTCTGTTTTCTGTTAAAACCGCTTTTGGGTCTTCACTCAAGTACATAACAATAGTAACATTCCACAGTCAGTGTTTGTCTGTTATAGTAACATTATACAGTCAGTATTTGTATGTTATAGTAACATTATACAGTCAGTGTTTGTCTGTTATAGTAACATTATACAGTCAGTGTTTGTCTGTTATAGTAACATTATACAGTCAGTGTTTGTCTGTTATAGTAACATTATGCAGTCAGTGTTTGTCTGTTATAGTAACATTATACAGTCAGTGTCTGTTATAGTAACATTATACAGTCAGTGTTTGTCTGTTATAGTAACATTATACAGTCAGTGTTTGTCTGTTATAGTAACATTATACAGTCAGTGTTTGTCTGTTATAGTAACATTATACAGTCAGTGTTTGTCTGTTATAGTAACATTACACAGTCAGTGTTTGTCTGTTATAGTAACATTATACAGTCAGTGTTTGTCTGTTATAGTAACATTATACAGTCAGTGTTTGTCTGTTATAGTAACATTACACAGTCAGTGTTTGTCTGTTATAGTAACATTATACAGTCAGTGTTTGTCTGTTAGTGTTTGTCTGTTATAGTAACATTATACAGTCAGTGTTTGTCTGTTATAGTAACATTATGCAGTCAGTGTTTGTCTGTTATAGTAACATTATACAGTCAGTGTTTGTCTGTTATAGTAACATTATACAGTCAGTGTTTGTCTGTTATAGTAACATTATACAGTCAGTGTTTGTCTGTTATAGTAACATTATACAGTCAGTGTTTGTCTGTTATAGTAACATTATACAGTCAGTGTCTGTTATAGTAACATTATACAGTCAGTGTTTGTCTGTTATAGTAACATTATACAGTCAGTGTTTGTCTCAGTGTTATAGTAACATTATACAGTCAGTGTTTGTCTGTTATAGTAACATTATACAGTCAGTGCTTGTCTGTTATAGTAACATTATACAGTCAGTGTTTGTCTGTTATAGTAACATTATACAGTCAGTGTTTGTCTGTTATAGTAACATTATACAGTCAGTGTTTGTCTGTTATAGTAACATTATACAGTCAGTGTTTGTCTGTGTAACATTATTTGTCTGTTATAGTAACATTATACAGTCAGTGTTTGTCTGTTATAGTAACATTATACAGTCAGTGTTTGTCTGTTATAGTAACATTATACAGTCAGTGTTTGTCTGTTATAGTAACATTATACAGTCAGTGTTTGTCTGTTATAGTAACATTATGCAGTCAGTGTTTGTCTGTTATAGTAACATTATACATTCAGTGTTTTTGTTATAGTAACATTATACAGTCAGTGTTTGTCTGTTATAGTAACATTATACAGTCAGTGTTTGTCTGTTATAGTAACATTATACAGTCAGTGTTTGTCTGTTATAGTAACATTATACAGTCAGTGTTTGTTATAGTAACATTATACAGTCAGTGTTTGTCTGTTATAGTAACATTATGCAGTCAGTGTTTGTCTGTTATAGTAACATTATACAGTCAGTGTTTGTCTGTTATAGTAACATTATACAGTCAGTGTTTGTCTGTTATAGTAACATTATGCAGTCAGTGTTTGTTATAGTAACATTATACAGTCAGTGTTTGTCTGTTATAGTAACATTATGCAGTCAGTGTTTGTTATGTAACATTATACAGTCAGTGTTTGTCTGTTATAGTAACATTATACAGTCAGTGTTTGTCTGTTATGGTAACATTATACAGTCAGTGTTTGTCTGTTATAGTAACATTATACAGTCAGTGTTTGTCTGTTATAGTAACATTATGCAGTCAGTGTTTGTCTGTTATAGTAACATTATGCAGTCAGTAACATTATACAGTTTGTCTGTTATAGTAACATTATACAGTCAGTGTTTGTCTGTTATAGTAACATTATACAGTCAGTGTTTGTCTGTTATAGTAACATTATACAGTCAGTGTTTGTCTGTTATAGTAACATTATGCAGTCAGTGTTTGTTATAGTAACATTATACAGTCAGTGTTTGTCTGTTATAGTAACATTATACAGTCAGTGTTTGTCTGTTATACAGTCAGTGTTTGTCTGTTATAGTAACATTATGCAGTCAGTGTTTGTCTGTTATAGTAACATTATACAGTCAGTGTTTGTCTGTTATAGTAACATTATACAGTCAGTGTTTGTCTGTTATAGTAACATTATACAGTCAGTGTTTGTCTGTTATAGTAACATTATACAGTCAGTGTTTGTCTGTTATAGTAACATTATACAGTCAGTGTTTGTCTGTTATAGTAACATTATACAGTCAGTGTTTGTCTGTTATAGTAACATTATACAGTCAGTGTCTGTCTGTTATAGTAACATTATACAGTCAGTGTTTGTTATAGTAACATTATACAGTCAGTGTTTGTCTGTTATAGTAACATTATACAGTCAGTGTTTGTCTGTTATAGTAACATTATGCAGTCAGTGTTTGTTATGTAACATTATACAGTCAGTGTTTGTCTGTTATAGTAACATTATACAGTCAGTGTTTGTCTGTTATAGTAACATTATACAGTCAGTGTTTGTCTGTTATAGTAACATTATGCAGTCAGTGTTTGTTATAGTAACATTATACAGTCAGTGTTTGTCTGTTATAGTAACATTATGCAGTCAGTGTTTGTCTGTTATAGTAACATTATGCAGTCAGTGTTTGTCTGTTATAGTAACATTATACAGTCAGTGTTTGTCTGTTATAGTAACATTACACAGTCAGTGTCTGTTATAGTAACATTATACAGTCAGTGTTTGTCTGTTATAGTAACATTATACAGTCAGTGTTTGTCTGTTATAGTAACATTATACAGTCAGTGTCTGTTATAGTAACATTATGCAGTCAGTGTTTGTTATAGTAACATTATACAGTCAGTGTTTGTTATAGTAACATTATACAGTCAGTGTCTGTTATAGTAACATTATACAGTCAGTGTCTGTTATAGTAACATTATACAGTCAGTGTCTGTTATAGTAACATTATACAGTCAGTGTTTGTCTGTTATAGTAACATTATACAGTCAGTGTTTGTCTGTCAGTGTTTGTCTGTTATAGTAACATTACACAGTCAGTGTCTGTTATAGTAACATTATACAGTCAGTGTTTGTCTGTTATAGTAACATTATACAGTCAGTGTTTGTCTGTTATAGTAACATTATACAGTCAGTGTTTGTCTGTTATAGTAACATTATGCAGTCAGTGTTTGTTATAGTAACATTATACAGTCAGTGTTTGTTATAGTAACATTATACAGTCAGTGTCTGTTATAGTAACATTATACAGTCAGTGTCTGTTATAGTAACATTATACAGTCAGTGTCTGTTATAGTAACATTATACAGTCAGTGTTTGTCTGTTATAGTAACATTATGCAGTCAGTGTTTGTCTGTTATAGTAACATTATGCAGTCAGTGTTTGTCTGTTATAGTAACATTATACAGTCAGTGTTTGTCTGTTATAGTAACATTATGCAGTCAGTGTTTGTCTGTTATAGTAACATTATGCAGTCAGTGTTTGTCTGTTATAGTAACATTATACAGTCAGTGTTTGTCTGTTATAGTAACATTATACAGTCAGTGTCTGTTATAGTAACATTATACAGTCAGTGTTTGTCTGTTATAGTAACATTATACAGTCAGTGTCTGTTATAGTAACATTATACAGTCAGTGTTTGTCTGTTATAGTAACATTATGCAGTCAGTGTTTGTCTGTTATAGTAACATTATACAGTCAGTGCTTGTCTGTTATAGTAACATTATACAGTCAGTGTTTGTCTGTTATAGTAACATTATACAGTCAGTGTTTGTCTGTTATAGTAACATTATACAGTCAGTGTTTGTCTGTTATAGTAACATTATACAGTCAGTGTTTGTCTGTTATAGTAACATTATACAGTCAGTGTTTGTCTGTTATAGTAACATTATACAGTCAGTGTTTGTCTGTTATAGTAACATTATACAGTCAGTGTTTGTCTGTTATAGTAACATTATACAGTCAGTGTTTGTCTGTTATAGTAACATTATACAGTCAGTGTTTGTCTGTTATAGTAACATTAGTAACATTATGCAGTCAGTGTCTGTTATAGTAACATTATACAGTCAGTGTTTGTCTGTTATAGTAACATTATACAGTCAGTGTCTGTTATAGTAACATTATACAGTCAGTGTTTGTCTGTTATAGTAACATTATACAGTCAGTGTTTGTCTGTTATAGTAACATTATACAGTCAGTGTTTGTCTGTTATAGTAACATTATACAGTCAGTGTTTGTCTGTTATAGTAACATTATACAGTCAGTGTTTGTTATAGTAACATTATACAGTGTGTCTGTTATAGTAACATTATACAGTCAGTGTTTGTCTGTTATAGTAACATTATACAGTCAGTGTCTGTTATAGTAACATTATACAGTCAGTGTCTGTTATAGTAACATTATACAGTCAGTGTTTGTTATAGTAACATTATACAGTCAGTGTTTGTCTGTTATAGTAACATTATGCAGTCAGTGTTTGTCTGTTATAGTAACATTATACAGTCAGTGTTTGTTATAGTAACATTATACAGTCAGTGTTTGTCTGTTATAGTAACATTATACAGTCAGTGTTTGTTATAGTAACATTATGCAGTCAGTGTTTGTCTGTTATATTAACATTATACAGTCAGTGATTGTCTGTTATAGTAACATTATACAGTCAGTGTCTGTCTGTTATAGTAACATTATACAGTCAGTGTTTGTCTGTTATAGTAACATTATGCAGTCAGTGTTTGTCTGTTATAGTAACATTATACAGTCAGTGTTTGTTATAGTAACATTATACAGTCAGTGTCTGTTATAGTAACATTATACAGTCAGTGTCTGTTATAGTAACATTATACAGTCAGTGTCTGTTATAGTAACATTATACAGTCAGTGTTTGTCTGTTATAGTAACATTATACAGTCAGTGTTTGTCTGTTATAGTAACATTATACAGTCAGTGTCTGTTATAGTAACATTATGCAGTCAGTGTCTGTTATAGTAACATTATACAGTCAGTGTTTGTCTGTTATAGTAACATTATGCAGTCAGTGTTTGTCTGTTATAGTAACATTATACAGTCAGTGTTTGTCTGTTATAGTAACATTATACAGTCAGTGTCTGTTATAGTAACATTATACAGTCAGTGTTTGTCTGTTATAGTAACATTATACAGTCAGTGTCTGTTATAGTAACATTATACAGTCAGTGTTTGTCTGTTATAGTAACATTATACAGTCAGTGTTTGTCTGTTATAGTAACATTATACAGTCAGTGTTTGTCTGTTATAGTAACATTATGCAGTCAGTGTCTGTTATAGTAACATTATACAGTCAGTGTTTGTCTGTTATAGTAACATTATACAGTCAGTGTCTGTTATAGTAACATTATGCAGTCAGTGTTTGTCTGTTATAGTAACATTATACAGTCAGTGTTTGTCTGTTATAGTAACATTATGCAGTCAGTGTTTGTCTGTTATAGTAACATTATACAGTCAGTGTTTGTCTGTTATAGTAACATTATACAGTCAGTGTTTGTTATAGTAACATTATACAGTCAGTGTCTGTTATAGTAACATTATACAGTCAGTGTTTGTCTGTTATAGTAACATTATACAGTCAGTGTCTGTTATAGTAACATTATACAGTCAGTGTCTGTTATAGTAACATTATACAGTCAGTGTTTGTTATAGTAACATTATACAGTCAGTGTTTGTCTGTTATAGTAACATTATGCAGTCAGTGTTTGTCTGTTATAGTAACATTATACAGTCAGTGTTTGTTATAGTAACATTATACAGTCAGTGTTTGTCTGTTATAGTAACATTATACAGTCAGTGTTTGTTATAGTAACATTATGCAGTCAGTGTTTGTCTGTTATATTAACATTATACAGTCAGTGTTTGTCTGTTATAGTAACATTATACAGTCAGTGTTTGTCTGTTATAGTAACATTATACAGTCAGTGTTTGTCTGTTATAGTAACATTATACAGTCAGTGTTTGTCTGTTATAGTAACATTATACAGTCAGTGTTTGTTATAGTAACATTATACAGTCAGTAACATTATGTCTGTTATAGTAACATTATACAGTCAGTGTCTGTTATAGTAACATTATACAGTCAGTTTGTCTGTTATAGTAACATTATACAGTCAGTGTTTGTCTGTTATAGTAACATTATACAGTCAGTGTTTGTCTGTTATAGTAACATTATACAGTCAGTGTCTGTTATAGTAACATTATGCAGTCAGTGTCTGTTATAGTAACATTATACAGTCAGTGTTTGTCTGTTATAGTAACATTATACAGTCAGTGTTTGTCTGTTATAGTAACATTATACAGTCAGTGTCTGTTATAGTAACATTATACAGTCAGTGTCTGTTATAGTAACATTATACAGTCAGTGTTTGTTATAGTAACATTATACAGTCAGTGTTTGTCTGTTATAGTAACATTATGCAGTCAGTGTTTGTCTGTTATAGTAACATTATACAGTCAGTGTTTGTTATAGTAACATTATACAGTCAGTGTTTGTCTGTTATAGTAACATTATACAGTCAGTGTTTGTTATAGTAACATTATGCAGTCAGTGTTTGTCTGTTATATTAACATTATACAGTCAGTGCTTGTCTGTTATAGTAACATTATACAGTCAGTGTCTGTCTGTTATAGTAACATTATACAGTCAGTGTTTGTCTGTTATAGTAACATTATGCAGTCAGTGTTTGTCTGTTATAGTAACATTATACAGTCAGTGTTTGTTATAGTAACATTATACAGTCAGTGTCTGTTATAGTAACATTATACAGTCAGTGTCTGTTATAGTAACATTATACAGTCAGTGTCTGTTATAGTAACATTATACAGTCAGTGTTTGTCTGTTATAGTAACATTATACAGTCAGTGTTTGTCTGTTATAGTAACATTATACAGTCAGTGTCTGTTATAGTAACATTATGCAGTCAGTGTCTGTTATAGTAACATTATACAGTCAGTGTTTGTCTGTTATAGTAACATTATACAGTCAGTGTATGTTATAGTAACATTATACAGTCAGTGTTTGTCTGTTATAGTAACATTATGCAGTCAGTGTTTGTCTGTTATAGTAACATTATACAGTCAGTGTTTGTCTGTTATAGTAACATTATACAGTCAGTGTTTGTCTGTTATAGTAACATTATACAGTCAGTGTTTGTCTGTTATATTAACATTATACAGTCAGTGTTTGTCTGTTATAGTAACATTATACAGTCAGTGTTTGTCTGTTATAGTAACATTATACAGTCAGTGTTTGTCTGTTATAGTAACATTATACAGTCAGTGTTTGTCTGTTATAGTAACATTATACAGTCAGTGTTTGTCTGTTATAGTAACATTATACAGTCAGTGTTTGTCTGTTATAGTAACATTATACAGTCAGTGTTTGTCTGTTATAGTAACATTATGCAGTCAGTGTTTGTCTGTTATAGTAACATTATGCAGTCAGTGTCTGTTATAGTAACATTATACAGTCAGTGTTTGTTATAGTAACATTATACAGTCAGTGTCTGTTATTTTAACATTATACAGTCAGTGTTTGTCTGTTATAGTAACATTATACAGTCAGTGTCTGTTATAGTAACATTATACAGTCAGTGTCTGTTATAGTAACATTATACAGTCAGTGTTTGTTATAGTAACATTATACAGTCAGTGTTTGTCTGTTATTGTAACATTATACAGTCAGTGTTTGTCTGTTATAGTAACATTATACAGTCAGTGTTTGTTATAGTAACATTATACAGTCAGTGTTTGTCTGTTATAGTAACATTATACAGTCAGTGTTTGTTATAGTAACATTATGCAGTCAGTGTTTGTCTGTTATAGTAACATTATACAGTCAGTGTCTGTCTGTTATAGTAACATTATACAGTCAGTGTTTGTCTGTTATAGTAACATTATGCAGTCAGTGTTTGTCTGTTATAGTAACATTATGCAGTCAGTGTCAATGTCCATGTTATAAACAACTCTAACTCAATTATCAGTGTACCAGACAGTCTGTTCTAGAACACTAACTCAATTATCAGTGTACCAGACAGTCTGTTCTAGAACACGAACTCAATTATCAGTGTACCAGACAGTCTGTTCGAGAACACTAACTCAATTATCAGTGTACCAGACAGTCTGTTCTAGAACACTAACTCAATTATCAGTGTACCAGACAGTCTGTTCTAGAACAGTGTACCAGACAGTGTTATTTATTATATATCTAGCAGGTTAACCCAGTGGTATATTTATTATATATCTAGCATGTTAACCCAGTGGTATATTTATTATATATTTAACCCAGTGGTACATTTATTATATATCTAGCAGGTTAACCCAGTGGTATATTTATTATATATCTAGCAGGTTAACCCAGTGGTATATTGATTATATATCTAGCAGGTTAACCCAGTGGTATATTTATTATATATCTAGCAGGTTAACACAGGGGTATATTTATTATATATCTAGCAGGATAACCCAGTGGTATATTTATTATATATCTAGCAGGTTAACACAGTGGTATATTTATTATATATTTAGCAGGTTAACCCATTGGTATATTTATTATATATCTAGCAGGTTAACCCAGTGGTATATGTATTATATATCTAGCAGGTTAACACAGGGGTATATTTATTATATATCTAGCATGTTAACCCAGTGGTGTATTTATTATATATCTAGCAGGTTAACCCAGTGGTATATTTATTATATATCTAGCAGGTTAACACAGTGGTATATTTATTATATATTTAGCAGGTTAATCCAGTGGTATATTTATTATATATTTAACCCAGTGGTATATTTATTATATATCTAGCAGGTTAACACAGTGGTATATTTATTATATATTTAGCAGGTTAATCCAGTGGTATATTTATTATATATTTAACCCAGTGGTATATTTATTATATATCTAGCAGGTTAACACAGTGGTATATTTATTATATATTTAGCAGGTTAACCCAGTGGTATATTTATTATACATTTAACCTAGTGGTATATGTATTTTATATCTAGCAGGTTAACCCAGTGGTATATTTATTATATATCTAGCAGGTTAACACAGTGGTATATTTATTATATATCTAGCAGGTTAACCCAGTGGTATATTTATTATATATTTAACCCAGTGGTATATTTATTATATATCTAGCAGGTTAACCCAGTGGTATATGTATTATATATCTAGCAGGTTAACCCAGTGGTATATTTATTATATATCTAGCAGGATAACCCAGTGGTATATGTATTATATATCTAGCAGGTTAACCCAGTGGTATATGTATTATATATCTAGCAGGTTAACACTGGTATATTTACTATATATTTAACCCAGTGGTATATGTATTATATATCTAGCAGGTTAACCCAGTGGTATATTTATTATATATCTAGCAGGTTAACCCAGTGGTATATTTATTATATATTTAACCCAGTGGTATATGTATTATATATCTAGCAGGTTAACCCAGTGGTATATTTATTATATATCTAGCAGGTTAATCCAGTGGTATATTTATTATATATCTAGCAGGATAACACAGTGGTATATGTATTATATATCTAGCAGGTTAACACAGTGGTATATTTATTATATATCTAGCAGGTTAACACAGTGGTATATGTATTATATATCTAGCAGGTTAACCCAGTGGTATATGTATTATATATCTAGCAGGTTAATCCAGTGGTATATTTATTATATATTTAACCCAGTGGTATATTTATTATATATCTAGCAGGTTAATCCAGTGGTATATTTATTATATATCTAGCAGGTTAACACAGTGGTATATTTATTATATATCTAGCAGGATAACCCAGTGGTATATGTATTATATATCTAGCAGGTTAACACAGTGGTATATGTATTATATATCTAGCAGGTTAACCCAGTGGTATATGTATTATATATCTAGCAGGATAACCCAGTGGTATATTTATTATATATCTAGCAGGATAACCCAGTGGTATATGTATTATATATCTAGCAGGTTAACACAGTGGTATATTTATTATATATCTAGCAGGTTAACACAGTGGTATATTTATTATATATTTAGCAGGTTAACACAGTGGTATATTTATTATATATCTAGCAGGTTAACACAGTGGTATATTTATTATATATTTAGCAGGTTAACACAGTGGTATATGTATTATATATCTAGCAGGATAACCCAGTGGTATATGTATTATATATCTAGCAGGTTAACCCAGTGGTATATTTATTATATATCTAGCAGGTTAACCCAGTGGTATATTTATTATATATCTAGCAGGTTAACCCAGTGGTATATTTATTATATATTTAACCCAGTGGTATATTTATTATATATCTAGCAGGTTAACCCAGTGGTATATGTATTATATATCTAGCAGGTTAACCCAGTGGTATATTTATTATATATCTAGCAGGTTAACCCATTGGTATATTTATTATATATCTAGCAGGTTAACCCAGTGGTATATTTATTATATATTTAACCCAGTGGTATATGTATTATATATCTAGCAGGTTAACCCAGTGGTATATGTATTATATATCTAGCAGGTTAACCCAGTGGTATATTTATTATATATTTAACCCAGTGGTATATGTATTATATATTAAGCAGGTTAACCCAGTGGTATATTTATTATATATTTAGCAGGTTAACCCAGTGGTATATGTATTATATATCTAGCAGGTTAACCCAGTGGTATATGTATTATATATCTAGCAGGTTAACCCAGTGGTATATGTATTATATATCTAGCAGGTTAACCCAGTGGTATATGTATTATATATCTAGCAGGTTAACCCAGTGGTATATTTATTATATATTTAACCCAGTGGAATATTTATTATATATCTAGCAGGTTAACCCGGTGGTATATGTATTATATATCTAGCAGGTTAACCCAGTGGTATATTTATTATATATTTTACCCAGTGGTATATGTATTATATATCTAGCAGGTTAACCCAGTGGTATATTTATTATATATTTAGCAGGTTAATCCAGTGGTATATTTATTATATATTTAACCCAGTGGTATATTTATTATATATCTAGCAGGTTAACCCGGTGGTATATGTATTATATATCTAGCAGGTTAACCCAGTGGTATATTTATTATATATTTAACCCAGTGGTATATTTATTATATATCTAGCAGGTTAACCCAGTGGTATATGTATTATATATCTAGCAGGTTAACCCAGTGGTATATGTATTATATATCTAGCAGGTTAACCCAGTGGTATATGTATTATATATCTAGCAGGTTAACCCAGTGGTATATTTATTATATATCTAGCAGGTTAACACAGTGGTATATTTATTATATATCTAGCAGGTTAACCCAGTGGTATATTTATTATATATCTAGCAGGTTAACCCAGTGGTATATGTATTATATATCTAGCAGGTTAACCCAGTGGTATATTTATTATATATCTAGCAGGTTAACACAGTGGTATATTTATTATATATCTAGCAGGTTAACCCAGTGGTATATTTATTATATATTTTACCCAGTGGTATATGTATTATATATCTAGCAGGTTAACCCAGTGGTATATGTATTATATATCTGGCAGGTTAACCCAGTGGTATATGTATTATATATCTAGCAGGTTAACCCAGTGGTATATGTATTATATATCTAGCAGGTTAACCCAGTGGTATATTTATTATATATTTTACCCAGTGGTATATGTATTATATATCTAGCAGGTTAACCCAGTGGTATATTTATTATATATTTAGCAGGTTAATCCAGTGGTATATTTATTATATATTTAACCCAGTGGTATATGTATTATATATCTAGCAGGTTAACCCAGTGGTATATTTATTATATATCTAGCAGGTTAACCCAGTGGTATATTTATTATATATTTAACCCAGTGGTATATGTATTATATATCTAGCAGGTTAACCCAGTGGTATATTTATTATATATCTAGCAGGTTAACCCAGTGGTATATGTATTATATATCTAGCAGGTTAACCCAGTGGTATATGTATTATATATCTAGCAGGTTAACCCAGTGGTATATGTATTATATATCTAGCAGGTTAATCCAGTGGTATATTTATTATATATTTAACCCAGTGGTATATTTATTATATATCTATCAGGTTAACCCATTGGTATATGTATTATATATCTAGCAGGTTAACCCAATGGTATATGTATTATATATCTAGCAGGTTAACCCAGTGGTATATTTATTATATATTTAACCCAGTGGTATATGTATTATATATCTAGCAGGTTAACCCAGTGGTATATTTATTATATATTTAACCCAGTGGGATATTTATTATATATTTAGCAGGTTAACCCAGTGGTCTATTTATTATATATTTAGCATGTTAACCCAGTGGTATATTTATTATATATTTAACCCAGTGGTATATTTATTATATATCTCGCAGGTTAACCCAGTGGTATATTTATTATATATTTAGCAGGTTAACCCAGTGGTATATGTATTATATATCTAGCATGTTAACCCAGTGGTATATTTCTTATATATCTAGCAGGTTAACCCAGTGGTATATGTATTATATATCTAGCAGGTTAACCCAGTGGTATATTTATTTTATATCTAGCAGGTTAACCCAGTGGTATATGTATTATATATCTAGCAGGTTAACCCAGTGGTATATGTATTATATATCTAGCAGGTTAACCCAGTGGTATATGTATTATATATCTAGCAGGTTAACCCAGTGGTATATTTATTATATATCTAGCAGGTTAACCCAGTGGTATATTTATTATATATTTAACCCAGTGGTATATGTATTATATATCTAGCAGGTTAACCCAGTGGTATATTTATTATTATTTTCTAGCAGGTTAACCCAGTGGTATATTTATTATATATTTAACCCAGTGGTATATGTATTATATATCTAGCAGGTTAACCCAGTGGTATATTTATTATATATCTAGCAGGTTAACCCAGTGGTATATGTATTATATATCTAGCAGGTTAACCCAGTGGTATATTTATTATATATCTAGCAGGTTAACCCAGTGGTATATTTATTATATATCTAGCAGGTTAACCCAGTGGTATATTTATTATATATCTAGCAGGTTAACCCAGTGGTATATTTATTATATACCTAGCATGTTAACCCAGTGGTATATGTATTATATATCTAGCAGGTTATTCCAGTGGTATATTTAGCTGGTTGTGATGAATGTTTTATCCTGCAGCGTGGGCTGAATGCAGGGCAGCTATTAAATATGTATATCTGCCACAGTCATGACCTCCTGGCGTTTCAACCAGTCATCATTGAATTAACATGATTGATTTCCATCATGCTCTCCAACAACACAACACACTCACCAACACGACACCAACACAGAGTTCTGGGTCTTGCAACAATAGATTTTTCTGCCTTTTATCTGTCCTTATTTGCGTGAAACTCCACCTCTGTGTATTGGTTGAGTGCTATTAGCTGTATCCTCTGTGTTTCATGGTTCCGTGATTCCCCACACTGTGTTTCATGGTTCCGTGACTCCCCACACTGTGTTTCATGGTTCCGTGATTCCCCACACTGTGTTTCATGGTTCCGTGACTCCCCACACTGTGTTTCATGGTTCCGTGATTCCACACACTGTGTTTCATGGTTCAGTGACTCCCCACACTGTGTTTCATGGTTCAGTGACTCCCCACACTGTGTTTCATGGTTCAGTGACTCCCCACACTGTGTTTCATGGTTCAGTGACTCCCCACATTGTGTTTCATGGTTCAGTGACTCCCCACACGGTGTGCCAGCTGTGTTTGTACCAGGTGTGTGAAAGCTGTGTTTGTACCAGGAGTGTAAAAGCTGTGTTTGTATCAGGTGTGTGAAAGCTGTGTTTCATCAGGAGTGTGAAAGCTGTGTTTGTATCAGGTGTGTGAAAGCTGTGTTTCATCAGGAGTGTAAAAGCTGTGTTTGTATCAGGTGTGTGAAAGCTGTGTTTGTATCAGGTGTGTGCCAGCTGTGTTTGTATCAGGAGTGTAAAAGCTGTGTTTGTATCAGGTGTGTGAAAGCTGTGTTTGTATCAGGTGTGTGAAAGCTGTGTTTGTATCAGGTGTGTGCCAGCTGTGTTTGTATCAGGAGTGTAAAAGCTGTGTTTGTATCAGGTGTGTGAAAGCTGTGTTTGTACCAGGTGTGTGTGAAAGCTGTGTTTGTATCAGGTGTGTGTGAAAGCTGTGTTTGTACCAGGTGTGTGTGAAAGCTGTGTTTTGTCAGGTGTGTGTGAAAGCTGTGTTTTATCAGGTGTGTAAAAGCTGTGTTTGTATCAGGTGTGTGTGTGAAAGCTGTGTTTTATCAGGTGTGTGTGAAAGCTGTGTTTTATCAGGTGTGTGTGTGAAAGCTGTGTTTGTATCAGGTGTGTGTGAAAGCTGTGTTTTATCAGGTGTGTAAAAGCTGTGTTTGTATCAGGTGTGTGTGTGAAAGCTGTGTTTTATCAGGTGTGTGTGAAAGCTGTGTTTTATCAGGTGTGTGTGTGAAAGCTGTGTTTGTATCAGGTGTGTGAAAGCTGTGTTTGATCAGGTGTGTAAAAGCTGTGTGTATCAGGTGTGTGTACCAGCTGTATGTTTTTTGGCTCTATGAGGCTGGGGCTCTTAGGCACAGTTTAGCAGCAGCTCAGCCCGCCTGCATTATTCAGCCACGACTGAGCCCCAGGATAGGGTTACCCCAAGCAGTACAGCTGATACATTAAGGTGCCCTTTGCAACTATAACGGGCCACACACACACATACACACACACGCTGTGAGGCGGTGACAGGTCCCAGGGCTGAGGTGAATGGGGGATGGAGGCTGCATAACCACAGAGAGAGTGTCGTCTCGGCTCAGTGGGAGAGACACAATGGACTGCTGCGGGACACAAAGGACCGCTGACGTGGGATATGCTTTCTCACACACCTGACACACACCTGACACACCGTGTGTAGGAGAGGATACCCCTGAGCAGGGGAGTCTCTCAGACACACTTCTCTCTGTGTGGGGGGAAACTGCTGCCAAAACTCAGGCAGCAGCCAAGAAGACAACCAACGGCTGCAGAGCACCGACAGAACACTGGCAGAACACTGGCAGAACACTGGAAGAGCACCGACAGAACACCGGCAGAACACTGACAGAACACTGACAGAACACTGGCAGAAAACTGGCAGAAAACTGGCAGAACACTGACAGAACACTGGCAGAACACTGGCAGAAAACTGGCAGAATACTGGCAGAATACTGGCAGAACACCGGCAGAACACTGACAGAACACTGACAGAACACTGACAGAACACTGGCAGAAAACTGGCAGAAAACTGGCAGAATACTGGCAGAATACTGGCAGAATACTGACAGAACACTGGCAGAACACTGACAGAATACTGGCAGAATACTGGCAGAACACTGACAGAACACTGGCAGAACACTGACAGAACACTGACAGAACACTGGAAGAGCACCGACAGAACACTGGCAGAACACTGGAAGAGCACCGACAGAACACCGGCAGAACACTGACAGAACACTGACAGAACACTGTAAGAGCACCGACAGAACACTGGCAGAACACTGGCAGAACACTGGCAGAACACTGGCAGAACACTGGCAGAACACTGACAGAACACTGACAGAACACTGGAAGAGCACCGACAGAATACTGGAATAACACTGACAGAACATTTGCAGAACACTGACAGAACACAGACAGAACACTGGCAGAACACTGACAGAACACTGGCAGAACACTGGCAGAACACTGACAGAACACTGACAGAACACTGGCAGAACACTGGCAGAACACTGGCAGAACACTGACAGAACACTGACAGAACACTGGCAGAACACTGGCAGAACACTGACAGAACACTGGCAGAACACTGGCAGAACACTGGCAGAACACTGACAGAACACTGACAGAACACTGACAGAACACTGGCAGAACACTGGCAGAACACTGGCAGAACACTGACAGAACACTGGCAGAACACTGGCAGAACACTGACAGAACACTGACAGAACACTGGCAGAACACTGGCAGAACACAGACAGAACACTGGCAGAACACAGACAGAACACTCGGACAATGGGAGACAGTCGGAGGACGATACAGCTGACATATCTGGAGCATTTTTAAACCACAGAGGAAACACTTTTGATTCTTTCTGCCTGGAAATATCCTGTATGATCATTCCTGCTATGCTAGACTGTCTGGACCCTTTTGGGCTGTTTTCAAGGGGACTTGCCTATTGAGTCTGTGTGGTAAGTGTGGCTGAGCCTCTGGCAGCCTGGTATGGTACAGTAGTGAATGATGGGAGCTGTGCTGTAAAGAGCCCCAGTCTGGATCAGTCTGCTAGACTACAGAGCTGTCTGACTTTGAGAAGTAATGTGACCAACCGCTGACCGCTGTGATTCAGACTCCGTTACTAGATCGTGTTTTGGATGGCATTGGTTTGGTTGGGCTGTTTTTTCAGTTCACGTTACAGTCTTCACAGAGAAGAGTGGGTCTGAGGCGTAGCTTCATTCAGACAGAGACAGACAGACAGGAGGAGATGCTGCTGTGTTTGACGGCCGGGTGGACAGCAACCCTCTGACCGGCTCCATCTCCCTCTAGCAGGATCCCTGGCCGGAGACAACATGCCACCTAAGAAAGGAGCAGCAGCCAAGAAAGGAGGAGGGAAGGAGGACAAGAAAGGAGGGAAGAAAGAGGAGCCGGCTAAAGATAAAGCAAAGGATGATGGGAAGAAAGGAAAAGGAAAGAAGTCAGAGGAGGAGGAGGAGGTGCCAAGCGAGGAGGAAGAGGAGGATGAACAGAGTGAGGAAGAGCAGAAAGCTCCACCGCCACAGAAAGGGAAGGGGAAGGTCGCTCTGAAGGGAGCCTCTAAAGCCGTAGCCATGAAGGCTATGGTCAAGCCGCCCCCCAAACGAGGCCAGCCCCCGCCCCCCGACGACGACGACGAGGAGGACGAGGAGGTGAAGAAGCCGCAGATGAAGAAGATGGGAGTGTTGAACCTGAAGAAGATGACTCAGGGGAACATCAAGGGAACCAAGGCCATGATGGGGTTCACTGCCGAGGGACAGAAGAAGACAGTCGCCGCCCAGAAGGTCCAGAAGAAACAGGAAGCCAAGTCTCACCTGAAGGCTCTGAGCGGTCTGACCGGTAAGGCCTCGCCCTTCTCTGCCTCCACACCTAAAACCCCCCCGCCGCCGGTGAAGACCCAGCCCAAGAGGAACATGAAGAGCACGTCTCGTCTGTTCCTCAGGATGTCAGGGCATAAGAAGACCAAACCTCCCCCCAACACCAAGCAGATCCTAGGCACCACTAAGTTCTTCGCTGGCTTCGGGAAGTCCAAATCTCCTCCTCCGGAGAAGCCAGCGCTGCCCAGCACCTCCAAGTTCTCCATGTTCACCAGGAAGGAGGAGAAGCCCAAAGAGCCTCCTGGTAACAAGGGCCTGCTGCTGTCTAACCTGGGGGCCCGTGGCCCCGCCGCGTCAGAGCAGGCTAAAGGACTGGGGGGGAAGTTTAAAGGAATGTTTGTCAAGAAGAAGGACGAGAGCTCTGAGTCTGGGTTTAAGAGTAAAGGCTGGATGCTGGGGAGGATAGCGGGAGCTACTAACTGGCTGACTGGGAGATTCCTGTCCTCTAAGGGCCAGGGGCGTCTGAGGGCAAGTAAGAAGCTGTCGTTCGCCACGCGGGACCCCCGTGCCAGGCTGAGGGGGGGCTACTACAACGAGGACTATGAGGATGATGAGGAAGAGGAAGAATTCACCTATGATGAAGATGAGTACGACCAGAGGTCCCGAGGTCGTTACGGACGACCTTTAACCTACGCCTCCTACGACCCCTACGGAGAGGTCACAGAATACTGCGAGGACAAGTACGGTTACTACGACGACAAGGGCAACTACTACGACTACTACAGCGAGGACGACTATGAGTACCGTGATGATGAGGTGGAGTACTACGACCCGTACCGTTACTACGATGACGGGTTTGACTACCTCGACCACAGGCAGGGGTTGACGATGGAGGAGTATTGTTACTACGGCGACGATGGTCTGGAGTATTACTATGGCGATGATGGACTGCTGTATCCGATGGAGACGGGGGAATACGGTTACTACTACGACACTAACGAGATGTTGGATTACTATGACGACCAGTTGGGCTATTACAACCCGCAGTACCTGGATTATGGGATGTCTGAGCAGTATGGGATGTTGCCGGGTTACGATGGTTACTATCTGTCAGACCAGTCCCTCCTGTACCACACAGACCCTGCTGCTGGGATGATGGGATATGCTGCTGTTGATCAGTTCAACCCCTATCCCCCCTACCCGCTCCACCAAGCCTACCCTCAGCCCTACCCTTTCCCCATGGAAGCTGTTCTGGAGTCAGTGCAGCCGGGGGTGGTGTACGGGGCTGACCAGCTGTCCTACCCAGCAGCTGTCCCAGGATCAGACCAGTTCCGGCTGCCGCGGCCGCAGGTCAGGCTGTTTGGCAAGGAGAGATTAGAGGTCGGCCACGCCCCCTCCTCCCCTCACCTGGCCCTCAAAGACCTGGACATTATGTCAGAGATACAGTACGAGCCGCTCCTCCTCCCCGAGTACACCCCCAGATCTCACCCCCGGCCTCCCTCGCCCACCCCCACAGCCAAGCTCATCCAGCAGGCCCACGGCCGCACCCCTCTCTCTGCCTCCCCCAGCCGGATCTCCCTCACCCCTGTTGGGGTGACACAGCTCCCACTTCATGACCCCCCCTTCTATCACCACTCCCCCATACCTCTAGAGCCTGTGTTCCAGCAATACACCCCACAGATGGGAGAGATCTCAGGGATGGGACCCTATCCACCCATGGCTTCACCTTACCCATCGATGGCTCCACAGAGGGTCACCCCATTTTCCCCCATGTTTTCCCCAATGCCAGTGCGTCGTCTCGGCCCCCACCCATACCCTCAGCTCTCTCTAAGGCCTGGTTCTCCAGGTATGGGGTGCGTCCCTCATCCCACTCACCCCATGGACCCCCACCTCTCCCCTCGGCTCTCCAGGAGGGGGATTCCTCCCCCCCATCTGCCCCCCTCTCCGCTAGCCAGGAGGCGCACCTCCCCCCCCTCCTCGCCCCTCCCAGCCAGACGAGGCCCCTCCCTCAGGGCTCAGAGTCAGCCGTCTAGGAGGAGGAGACTCCTCTCTCACCCGTCTCACCCGTCTCCCCCCTGCTCCCCCCTGGCCAGTCCCCCCTCCTCCCCCCGAGGATCCCTGAGGAAAAGGAGCCCTCCTCATTCCCCCAGGCCCCCCTCCCCTCCTCTCTCCAGAGCTCGCCTGATTGGAGGAAGGAAGCAAGGAAGCACCTTGTCTCGCCCCTCCTCCCCCTCTGCCTCCCCTCTCAGAAGGAACCCCCCCCTCGGGGAATACAGACCCCTGTCTCCAACATTCCGTCCTGCCTCCCCCTCCCCTAACCTCTCCTCTCCCACCCCCTCCTGTATGTCCAGCCGCCCCCTCCCTTCCCGCACCTCCACACGTCACCTCAGAGGGGTTCGTGGCCAGGTGCCCATGGGGGCGGTGAAGCCCTCGCCAGGTAACCCCTACCTGCAGAGACGTAGTCGGCACGGCACCCCTCTCACCCAGAACGTGGCTCCCTTCAGGTCGTCGGTTCACAGCGTCCCCGAGGGTCAACCCCCCCCAGCAGGACAGCTGCAGGGCCCCGGCCCCCCCATGTTGGCACGCTCAGTGTCCCGGCCGGGAGGGGTCAGGGAGTCGCAGCGGACCCCCAGGGAGGTTTCCATCGCCCTGTAGGGAAGGGCCACCCTCTCGTCCGCATGCCCAGGAACCCTCCTCCTGGCAGGCAGTCGTTCAGAGGCCGTCCTCTCTCCCCCCAGCCCTCCATGAAGCAGCAGGGTGGTCCTCTCTCTCCACAGCCCTCTGTTAGACGCCCCTCCTCCCCACAACACAAGCAACCCTCTTCCCCCCTGCCGCCCCGTGCCCCCTCTCCCATCCACCACTTCTCCCCAGCCTCCTTCAGACCTCCCCCCCACCACCCCAGTCTCCCCCATCACTCCCAGGTCGTGACCCAGTACAACCACACTATGGAGCCAGGGGCCTCTCCCTTACTGACCAACGCTCACCTTAGAGGAGTAAACTACACCTCCCCTCAGCAGCGGCCCCCCTCCCCCCATCCCTCCCTCCGTTACGATCCTCGTTCCTCCCCCCTCCAGAACTCTTACCTGCGTAACACGTCCTATAGTTCACCTGTACAGAGAGGTCCCTCCCCCTCGCCTGGTGGCCAGCTGATGATGTCATATGATGGACAGGTTAGCCAGGGTTCTTCCCCCCAGCTGTCTAACGCCTTACAGCAGAACACTAAGCTGTCTAACGCCTCCTACTCCTACCCCCTGGCCTCCTCTCCTCTCCAGAGGAATGCCTCCCTCTACACCCCCGTCCTCTCCCCCTATCAGACCCAGTCCTCCTCACCTCGTCTCTCCAGCACCGTGCTCAGCCCTCGGCTCCGCAACGCTTCCTACGCCTCCCCCGCTCTTCACAGACCTCATCCACCCTCCTCCCCCACGCTGTCCACCACTCTTAGCACCTCCCACCACCTACAGGGGTCAGCGTTCCGCCTACCCGATGGTTCCGTGATGATGTCGGGGGGTTCCGAGGGGAACAAGAGCAGTGGAGGTTCTCCCGGTTCTGTCTCTCTGATGTCTAATGCTCTGCAGAACACTAGCATGAGACAAGCTACCTACCGTCTACCAGACGGTTCTCTGGTCACCAGGACTGAACCCAATCCTCAACCATCCTCCTTCTCTCCAAACCTCTCCTCCGCTCTCCTCAACCCCAACATGCAACAGGCTATGTATAAATTACCAGATGGGACGCTAGTAACCCAGAACGAGCCTCAACCGATTCCCTCTCCCTCCTTCTCTCCGAATCTCTCCTCAGCTCTTCTCAACCCAAACCTCCGCCTGGCTACGTACAGATTACCGGATGGAACTCTAGTAACCAGGACGGAACAAACTCTTCAGCCATCCTCTCCTAACCTCTCCTCTGCCCTCCTCAACCAGAATCTTACCAAGGCTACGTACAGATTACCAGATGGAACTCTAGTAACCAGGAACGAGCCTCCACAACCTTCTCCTAACCTCTCCTCTGCCCTCCTCAACCAGAATCTTACCAAGGCTACGTACAGATTACCAGATGGAACTCTAGTAACCAGGAACGAGCCTCCACAACCTTCTCCTAACCTCTCCTCTGCTCTCCTCAACCAGAATCTTACCAAGGCTACATACCGTCTACCAGATGGAACTCTAGTAACCAGGAACGAGCCTCCACAACCTTCTCCTAACCTCTCCTCTGCTCTCCTCAACCAGAATCTTACCAAGGCTACGTACAGATTACCAGATGGAACTCTAGTAACCAGGAACGAACCTCCACAACCTTCTTCTCCTAACCTCTCCTCTGCCCTCCTCAACCAGAATCTTACCAAGGCTACATACAGATTACCAGATGGAACTCTAGTAACCAGGAACGAGCCTCCACAACCTTCTTCTCCTAACCTCTCCTCTGCCCTCCTCAACCAGAATCTTACCAAGGCTACGTACAGATTACCAGATGGAACTCTAGTAACCAGGAACGAGCCTCCACAACCTTCTCCTAACCTCTCCTCTGCTCTCCTCAACCAGAATCTTACCAAGGCTACGTACAGATTACCAGATGGAACTCTAGTAACCAGGAATGAGCCTCCACAACCTTCTTCTCCTAACCTCTCCTCTGCCCTCCTCAACCAGAATCTTACCAAGGCTACGTACAGATTACCAGATGGAACTCTAGTAACCAGGAACGAGCCTCCACAACCTTCTTCTCCTAACCTCTCCTCTGCTCTCCTCAACCCTAACGTCCGTGGAGCCTCCTATAGTGGGGGGTCTCTGGCCCCCCCTAGCCCCTCCCCCAACCTGTCCAATGCTCTCCAGAACCAGAACCTGCGTTCCGCCACTTACAGACTACCTGATGGGACCTTAGTGACCCGGGCCCAGCCAAGCACTCCCCAGCTCTCCAACGCTCTACAGAACCAGAACCTGCGTTCAGCCACGTACAGACTTCCTGACGGGAGCCTGATGACGAGACCTGTTCCCGCCACCCCCCAGCTTGGCAATGCCCTACAGAACCAGAACCTCCGTGGGGCCTCCTACCGCCTGCCCTCCTCGCTGGAGGAGCCTGGAGGGGGGCGATACGCCGTGGTCATGCCCCAGGTCCAGGGCTCTGGGCCGGGGCAAGGGGCAGGGCATCACTGGGCTCAGGGCCCAGGGCCTGGGACGGGGACACAGCCTAGGGGTCCAGGGGAGCAGGTGGATGTGTGGGGGTCAGAGACAGTGCTGCCCCACCCCACCGTCCAGAACCTCACCAAGTGGTCCATGTACCGGGATGAGGAGCTGCTGGATCCCCCGGGGCCCCCCCACCATGGACAGAGAGAGATGGACCTGGAGCCGGACTGGGCTCCTAACAGGGAAGGGGAACCCACTGGGCCCTGGTACGATAAGGTAATACTGGTTTAACTATAGAACCCACTGGGCCCTGGTATGACGAGGTAATACTGGTTTAACTATAGAACCCTCTGGGCCCTGGTATGATAAGGTAATACTGGTTTAACTATAGAACCCACTGGGCCCTGGTATGATAAGGTAATACAGTAACTATAGAACCCACTGGGCCCTGGTATGACGAGGTAATACTGGTTTAACTATAGAACCCACTGGGCCCTGGTACGATAAGGTAATACTGGTTTAACTATAGAACCCACTGGGCCCTGGTATGACGAGGTAATACTGGTTTAACTATAGAACCCTCTGGGCCCTGGTATGATAAGGTAATACTGGTTTAACTATAGAACCCACTGGGCCCTGGTATGATAAGGTATTACCGTAATACTGAAAATTTAATTTTAATTTTACCTTTATTTAACCAGGCAACTCAGTTAAGAACACATTCTTATTTTCAATGACGGCCTGGGAACAGTGGGTTAACTGCCTGTTCAGGGGCAGAACGGCAGATTTGTACCTTGTCAGCTCGGGGGTTTGAACTCACAACCTTCCAGTTACTAGTCCAACACTCTAACCACTAGGCTTTTACTGTTATGATATGGTAATACAGTAAGCTACTACTGGTATGATATGGTAATACAGTAAGCTACTACTGGTATGATAAGGTAATACAGTAAGCTACTACTGGTATGATATGGTAATACAGTAAGCTACTACTGGTATGATATGGTAATACAGTAAGCTACTACTGATATAAGGTAATACAGTACGCCACTACTGGTATGATATGGTAATACAGCAAGCTACTACTGGTATGATATGGTAATACAGTACGCCACTACTGTTATGATATGGTAATACAGTACGCCACTACTAGTATGATATGGTAATACAGTAAGCTACTACTGGTATGATAAGGTAATACAGTAAGCTACTACTGGTATGATAAGGTAATACAGTAAGCTAGTACTGGTATGATATGGTAATACAGTAAGCTACTACTGGTATGATAAGGTAATACAGTAAGCTACTACTGTTTTGATAAGGTAATACAGTAAGCTACTACTGGTATGATAAGGTAATACAGTAAGCTACTACTGTTTTGATAAGGTAATACAGTAAGCTACTACTGATATGATAAGGTAATACAGTAAGCTAGTACTGGTATGATATGGTAATACAGTAAGCTACTACTGGTATGATAAGGTAATACAGTAAGCTAGTACTGGTATGATAAGGTAATACAGTAAGCTACTACTGATATGATAAGGTAATACAGTAAGCTAGTACTGGTATGATATGGTAATACAGTAAGCTACTACTGGTATGATAAGGTAATACAGTACGTCACTACTGGTATGAGAAGGTAATACCGGTGATATTAGTAATACTGGTACGATGAGATAATACAGTAACCTACTATTGGTACGATATGGTAGTACAGTAATCCTCTACTGTAATGATAAGGTAATACAGTAGGCTGCTACTGATATGATAAGGTAATACAGTACGCACTACTGGTATGATATGGTAATACAGCAAGCTACTACTGGTATGATATGGTAATACAGTACGCCACTACTGTTATGATATGGTAATACAGTAAGCTACTACTGGTATGATAAGGTAATACAGTAAGCTACTACTGGTATGATAAGGTAATACAGTAAGCTAGTACTGGTATGATATGGTAATACAGTAAGCTACTACTGGTATGATATGGTAATACAGTAAGCTACTACTGTTTTGATAAGGTAATACAGTAAGCTACTACTGGTTTGATAAGGTAATACAGTAAGCTACTACTGGTATGATATGGTAATACAGTAAGCTACTACTGTTTTGATAAGGTAATACAGTAAGCTACTACTGGTATGATAAGGTAATACAGTAAGCTAGTACTGGTATGATATGGTAATACAGTAGGCTACTACTGATACGGTATGGTAAAACAGTAAACTGCCTCTGGTATGATATGGTAGTACAGTAATCCACTACTGTTGTGATACAGAAGGCTACTACTGTTGTGATAAGGTAACACAGTATGCTGCTACTGGTACGGTATGGTAAAACAGTAATCCACTACTGGTATGATATGGTAATACAGTAGGCTACTACTGTCTTGATAAGGTAATACAGTAGGCTACTACTGTTGTGATAAGGTAATACAGTAGGCTGCTACTGTTGTGATAAGGTAATACAGTAGGCTACTACTGTTGTGATAAGGTAACACAGTAGGCTACTACTGTTGTGATAAGGTAACACAGTAGGCTACTACTGTTGTGATAAGGTAACACAGTAGGCTACTACTGTTGTGATAAGGTAATACTGCTACTACTGTCTTGATAAGGTAATACAGTAGGCTACTACTGTTATGATAAGGTAATACAGTAGGCTGCTACTGATACGGTGCATTAATACTGGTACTATTGGTAATACTGCTACTACTGTTGTGATAAGGTAATACAGTAGGCTACTACTGCTGTGATAAGGTAATACAGTAGGCTACTACTGGTACGGTGCATTAATACTGGTACTATTGGTAATACTGCTACTACTGTTGTGATAAGGTAATACTGCTACTACTGTTGTGATAAGGTAATACAGTAGGCTACTACTGTTATGATAAGGTAATACAGTAGGCTGCTACTGATACGGTGCATTAATACTGGTACTATTGGTAATACTGCTACTACTGCTGTGATAAGGTAATACAGTAGGCTGCTACTGTTGTGATAAGGTAATACAGTAGGCTACTACTGTAATGATAAGGTAATACAGTAGGCTACTACTGGTATGATAAGGTAATACAGAAGGCTGCTACTGGTATGATAGGGTAATACTGTTACTACTGGTAATACTGGTACGATGATTTCATACAGTAGGCTGCTACTGTTATGATAAGGTAGTACTGGTACTATTGGTACAATGAGGTCATACAGTAGCCTGCTACTGTTATGATAAGGTAGTACTGGTACTACTGGTGCAATATGGTACATTTGGTATTACTGGTACTACTGGTACAATAAGTTAACACTCAATCAATCAAATGTATTTATAAAGCCCTTCTTACATCAGCGGATGTCACAATGTGCTAAACAGAAATCCAGCCTAAAACCCCAAACAGTAATCAATGCAGGTGCAGAAGCACAGTGACTAAGAAAAACTCCATAGAAAGGCCAGAACCTATGAAGAAACCTAGAGAGGAACCAGGCTATGAGGTGTGGCCAGTCCTCTTCTGGCTGTGCCGGGTGGAGATTATAACAGAACATGGCCAAGATGTTCAAATGTTCATAGATGACCAGCAGAGTCAAAAATAATAATCACAGTAGTTGTCTGAGGTGCAGCAAGTCAGCACCTCAGGAGTAAATGTCAGCTGGCTTTTCATAGCTGATCATTCAGAGTGTCTCTACCGCTCTTGCTGTCTCTAGAGAGTTGAAAACTGCAGGTCTGGGACAAGATAGCACGTCCGGTGAACAGGTCAGGGTTCCATAGCCACAGGCAGAACAGTTGAAACTTGAGCAGTAGCATGACCAGGTGGACTGGGAGTCATGCTAGGAGTCATCAGGCCAGGTAGTCCTGAGGCATGGTCCTAGGACTCAGGTCCACCGAGAGAGAGAGAAAGAAAGAAAGAAAGAAAGAAAGAGAGAGAAAAATAGAGAGAATTAGAGAGAGCATACTTAAATTCACACAGGACACCGTATAAGACAGGAGAAATACTCCAGATATACAGTGGGGCAAAAAAGTATTTAGTCAGCCACCATGTATGTCTTGTATGTCTTCCATTTCCTAATAATTGCTCCCACAGTTGATTTCTTCAAACCAAGCTGCTTACCTATTGCAGATTCAGTCTTCCCAGCCTGGTGCAGGTCTACAATTTTGTTTCTGGTGTCCTTTGACAGCTCTTTGGTCTTGGCCATAGTGGAGTTTGGAGTGTGACTGTTTGAGGTTGTGGACAGGTGTCTTTTATACTGATAACAAGTTCAAACAGGTGCCATTAATACAGGTAACGAGTGGCATTTCAAGGTCCTGGGACAGAGGAGCCATGGAGGAATGGGCCAAAATACCAGCAACAGTGTGTGAAAACCTTGTGAAGACTTAAAGAAGAAATTACAGGTCTGTGAGAGCCAGAAATCTTGCTTGTTTGTCGGTGACCAAATACTTATTTTCCACCATAATTTGCAAATAATTTTTTTTTTAAATCATACGATGTGATTTTCTGGATTTCTTTTCTTCTCATTTTTTCTGTCATAGTTGAAGTGTACCTATGATGAAAATTACAGGCCTAATCTCATCTTTTTAAGTGGGAGAACTTGCACAATTGGTGGCTGACTAAATACTTTTTTGCCCCACTGTAACAGACTGGCCCTAGCCCCCCGACACATAAACTACTGCAGCATAAATACTGGAGGCTGAGACAGGAGTGGTCGGGAGACACTGTGGCCCCGTCCGACAATACCCCCGGACAGGGCCAAACAGGCAGGACATAACCCCACCCACTTTGCCAAAGCACAGCCCCCACACCACTAGAGGGATATCTTCAAACACCAACTTACCATCCTGAGACAAGGCAGTATAGCCCACAAAGATCTCCGCCACGGCACAACCCAAGGGACGACGCCAACCCAGACAGGAAGATCACATCAGTGACTCAACCCACTCAAGTGACGCACCCCTCCTAGGAACGGCATGAAAGAGCACCAGTAAGCCAGTGACTCAGCCCCTTTAATAGGGTTAGAGGCAGAGAATCCCAGTGGAAAGAGGGGAACCGGCCAGGCAGAGACAGCAAGGGCGGTTCGTTGCTCCAGAGCCTTTCCGTTCACCTTCACACTCCTGGGCCAGACTACACTCAATCATATGACCCACTGAAGAGATGAGTCTTCAGTAAAGACTTAAAGGTTGAGACCGAGTTTGCGTCTCTCACATGGGTAGGCAGACCATTCCATAAAAATGGATCTCTATAGGAGAAAGCCCTGCCTCCAGGTGTTTGCTTAGAAGTTCTAGGAACACTTAGGAGGCCTGCGTCTTGTGACCGTAGCATATGTGTAGGTATGTACGGCAAGACCAAATCGGAAAGATAGGTAGGAGCAAGCCCATGTAATGCTTTGTAGGTTAGCAGTAAAATCTTGAAATTAGCCCTTGCCTTAACAGGAAGCCAGTGTAGGGAGGCTAGCACTGGAGTAATATGATCAAATGTTTTGGTTCTAGTCAGGATTCTAGCAGCCGTATTTAACTAACTGAAGTTTATTTAGTGCTTTATCCGGGTAGCCGGAAAATAGAGCATTGCCGTTGTCTAACGTTGAAGTAACAAAAGCATGGATTCATTTTTCTGCATCATTTCTGGACAGAAAGTTTCTGATTTTTGCAATGTTACGTAGATGGAAAAAAGCTGTCCTTGAAACAGTCTTGATATGTTCGTCAAAAGAGAGATCAGGGTCCAGAGTAACGCCAAGGTCCTTCACAGTTTTATTTGAGACGACTGTACAACCATTAAGATTAATTGTCAGATTCAACAGAAGGTCTATTTGTTTCTTGGGACCTAGAACAAGCATCTCTATTTTGTCCGAGTTTAAAAGTAGAAAGTTTGCAGCCATCCACTTCCTTATGTCTGAAACATAGGCTTCTAGCGAGGGCAATTTTGGGGCTTCACCATGTTTCATTGAAATGTACAGCTGTGTGTCATCCGCATAGCAGTGAAAGTTAACATTATGTTTTCGAATGACATCCCCAAGAGGTAAAATATATAGTGAAAACAATAGTGGTCCTAAAAGGGAACCTTGAGGAACACCAAAATTTACAGTTGATTTGTCAGAGGACAAACCATCCACAGAGACAAACTGATATCTTTCTGACAGACAAGATCTAAACCAGTGCAGAACAGTGTAGACCAATTTGGGTTTCCAATCTCTTCAAAATAATGTGGTGATCGATGGTATCAAAAGCAGCACTAAGGTCTAGGAGCCTCAGTCTGAGGCCATTAAACGGTAATTTACTACATTTCCAAGTGCAGTCTAATTGCTATGATGTGGTCTAAAACCAGACTGAAGCATTTCATATACATTGTTTGTCTTCAGGAAGGCAGTGAGTTTTATTTCACCTTTATTTAACCAGGTAGGCTTGTTGAGAACAAGTTCTCATTTGCAACTGCGACCTGGCCAAGATAAAGCATAGCAGTGTGAACAGACAACACAGAGTTACACATTGAGTAAACAATAAACAAGTCAATAACACAGTAGAAAAAAAGGGTCTATATACATTGTGTGCAAAAAGGCATGAGGAGGTAGGCAAATAATTACAATTTTGCAGATTAACACTGGAGTGATAAATGATCAGATGGTCATGTACAGGTAGAGATATTGGTGTGCAAAAGAGCAGAAAAGTAAATAAATAAAAACAGTATGGGGATGAGGTAGGTATAATTGGGTGGGCTATTTACCGATAAGCCTATGTACAGCTGCAGCGATCGGTTAGCTGCTCTGATAGCAGATGTTTGAAGTTGGTGAGGGAGACAAAAGTCTCCAACTTCAGCAATTTCTGCAATTCATTCCATTCACAGGCAGCAGAAAACTGGAACGAAAGGTGGCCAAATGAGGTGTTGGCTTGAGGGATGATCAGTGAGATACACCTGCTGGAGCGCGTGCTACCGGTGGGTGTTGCCATCGTGACCAGGGAACTGAGATAAGGCGGAGCTTTACCTAGCATGGACTTGTAGATGACCTGGAACCAGTGGGTCTGGCGACGAATATGGAGCGAGGGCCAGCCGACTAGAGCATACAAGTCGCAGTGGTGGGTGGTATAAGGTGCTTTAGTGACAAAATGGATGGCACTGTGATAAACTGCATCCAGTTTGCTGAGTAGAGTGTTGGAAGCTATTTTGTAGATGACGTCGTCGAGGATCGGTAGGATAGTCAGTTTTACTAGGGTAAGTTTGGCGGCATGAGTGAAGGAGGCGTTGTTGTGGAATAGAAAGCCGATTCTGGATTTGATTTTCGATTGGAGATGTTTGATATGAGTCTGGAAGGAGAGTTTACAGTCAAGACAGACACCTAGGTACTTATAGATGTCCACATATTCAAGGTCAGAACCATCCAGGGTGGTGATACTAGTCAGGCGTGCAGGTGCAGGCAGCGAACGGTTGAAAAGCATACATTTGGTTTTACTAGCGTTTAAGAGCAGTTGGAGGCCACGGAAGGAGTGTTGTATGGCATTGAAGCTTGTTTGGAGGTAAGATAGCACAGTGTCCAAGGACGGGCCGGAAGTATATGGAATGGTGTCGTCTGCGTAGAGGTGGATCAGGGAATCGCCTGCAGCAAGAGCAACATCATTGATATATACAGAGAAAAGAGTCGGCCCGAGAATTGAACCCTGTGGCACCCCCATAGAGATTGCCAGAGGACCGGACAGCATGCCCTCCGATTTGACACACTGCACTCTGTCTGAAAAGTAGTTGGTGAACCAGGCAAGGCAGTCATCAGAGAAACCAAGGCTACTGAGTCTGCCGATAAGAATATGGTGATTGACAGAGTCGAAAGCCTTGGCAAGGTCGATGAAGACGGCTGCACAGTACTGTCTTTTATCGATGGCCGTTATGATATCGTTTAGTACCTTGAGCGTGGCTGAGGTGCACCCGTGACCGGCTCGGAAACCCGATTGCACAGCGGAGAAGGTACGGTGTGATTCGAGATGGTCGGTGACCTGTTTGTTGACTTGGCTTTCGAAGACCTTAGATAGGCAGGGCAGGATGGATATAGGTCTGTAACAGTTTGGGTCCAGGGTGCTCCCCCTTTGAAGAGGGGGATGACTGCGGCAGCTTTCCAATCCTTGGGGATCTCAGACGATATGAAAGAGAGGTTGAACAGGCTGGTAATAGGGGTTGCGACAATGGCGGCGGATAGTTTCAGAAATAGAGGGTCCAGATTGTCAAGCCCAGCTGATTTCTACGGGTCAAGGTTTTGCAGCTCTTTCAGAACATCTGCTATCTGGATTTGGGTAAAGGAGAACCTGGAGAGGCTTGGGCGAGTAGCTGCGGGGGGGGGGGATCTGTTGGCCGAGGTTGGAGTAGCCAGGTGGAAGGCATGGCCAGCCGTTGAGAAATGCTTGTTGAAGTTTTCGATAATCATGGATTTATCGGTGGTGACCGTGTTACCTAGCCTCAGTGCAGTGGGCAGCTGGGAGGAGGTGCTCTTGTTCTCCATGGACTTCAGTGTCCCAGAACTTTTTGGAGTTGGAGCTACAGGATGCAAATTTCTACCTGAAGAAACTGGCCTTAGCTTTCCTGACTGACTGAGTGTATTGGTTCCTGACTTCCCTGAACAGTTGCACATCACGGGGACTATTCGATGCTATTGCAGTCCACCACAAGATGTTTTTGTGCTGGTCGAGGGCAGTCAGGCCTGGAGTGAACCAAGGGCTATATCTGTTCTTAGTTCTGCATTTTTTGAACGGAGCATGCTTATCTAAAATGGTGAGGAAGTTACTTTTAAAGAATAACCAGGCATCCTCAACTGACGGGATGAGGTCAATGTCCTTCCAGGATACCCGGGCCAGGTCGATTAGGAAGGCCTGCTCACAGAAGTGTTTTAGGGAGCGTTTGACAGTGATGAGGGGTGGTCGTTTGACTGCGGCTCCGTAGCGGATACAGGCAATGAGGCAGTGATCGCTGAGATCCTGGTTGAAGACGGCGGAGGTGTATTTGGAAGGCCAGTTGGTCAGGATGGATCTTGACGAAAAATGTTATAGTTGGGTATGGAAATCTCAGAATTATTGGTGCCCTTCCTAAGCCAGGATTCAGACACGGCAAGGACATCAGGGTTCGCAGAGTGTGCTAAAGCAGTGAGTAAAACAAACTTAGGGAGGAGGCTTCTGATGTTGACATGCATGAAACCAAGGCTTTTTCGATCACAGAAGTCAACAAATGAGGGTGCCTGGGGACATGCAGGGCCTGGGTTTACCTCCACATCACCCGCGGAACAGAGGAGGAGTAGTATGAGGGTGCGGCTAAAGGCTATCAAAACTGGTCGCCTAGAGCGGTGGGGACAGAGAATAAAAGGGGCAGATTTCTGGGCATGGTAGAATATATTCAGGGCATAATGCGCAGACAGGGGTATGGTGGGGTGCGGGTACAGCGGAGGTAAGCCCAGGCACTGGGTGATGATGAGAGAGGTTGCATCTCTGGACATACTGGTTGTAATGAATGAGGTCAACGCATGTGTGGGAGGTGGGGCAAAGGGGGTGCCAGGGGTATGAAGAGTGGAACTAGGGGC
The DNA here is from genome assembly GCF_036934945.1 of Oncorhynchus masou masou. Lineage (NCBI taxonomy): Eukaryota > Metazoa > Chordata > Actinopteri > Salmoniformes > Salmonidae > Oncorhynchus > Oncorhynchus masou. Next base: position 157,042 of record NW_027011461.1, on the reverse strand, counting down.
ACCATTGTAAACTAAAACAATGATAACTAACCTGAACAACAGTATACAAGGCATATTGACATTTGAGAGAGACATATCGGGAAGCATACAGTAATCACAGGTGTTGAATTGGGAGAGCTAGCTAAAACAGTAGGTGAGACAACAACAGCTAATCAGCTAGCACAACAACAGCAGGTAAAATGGCGTTGACTAGGCAGGGAGGGTCGGATTAACTACACACAGAGACTGAGTGCGGCTGGGGTCGACAGATAAAACATAAACAAGCAGAATGGAGTACCGTGATTAATGGACAGTCCAGCATGCATCAGCTATGTAGCCAGGTGATTGGTGTCCAGGGGGCAGCGGTGGATGGGGCAGGGAAGCAGAAGGTGCAGAGGGTAAAGCCGCTAGCAGTGGCTAACCATGGCTAAATAGCTTGTAGCGAGTTAGCTTCTGGAGGTTCTTGAATGTGTTCTACAAATTAAAAATAACAGCAGATTCCGTATCACATTGGGTGAGGCAGGTTACCGCGAGGTATAATCGAATTAAAGTTCTAAAATGTTTGAGAGGAATGTTTGAGAGGAATGGGAGATTCGATATAGGCGATAGTTTTTGATATTTTCTGGGTCAAGGTTTGGCTTTTTCAAGAGAGGCTTTATTACTGCCACTTTTTAGTGAGTTTGGTACACATCCGGTGGATAGAGAGCCATTTATTATGTTCAACATAGGAGGGCCAAGCACAGGAAGCAGCTCTTTCATTAGTTTAGTTGGAATAGGGTCCAGTATGCAGCTTGAAGGTTTAGAGGCCATGATTATTTTCATCATTGTGTCAAGAGATATAGTACTAAAACACTTGAGTGTCTCTCTTGATCCTAGGTCCAGGCAGAGTTGTGCAGACTCAGGACAACTGAGCTTTGAAGGAATATGCAGATTTAAAGAGGAGTCCGTATTTTGCTTTCTAATGATAATGATCTTTTCCTCAAAGAAGTTCATGAATTTATTACTGCTAAAGTGAAAGCCATCCTCTCTTGGGGAATGCTGCTTTTTAGTTAGCTTTGCGACAGTATCAAAAATACATTTAGGATTGTTATTATTCTCCTCAAGGTTAAATGGAGTTCCTCAGTTAGGTGGTTAACTGATTTTTTGTCCTCTTCTGTCCTTGGGGAAGGCAGAGGGAGTCTGGAAGGGAATCAAGGAATCTTTGGGTTGTCTGAGAATTTATAGCACGGCTTTTGATGATCCTTGGTTGGGGTCTGAGCAGATTATTTGATGTGATTGCAAACGTAACAAAATGGTGGTCCGATAGTCCAGGATTATGAGGAAAAACATTAAGATCCACAACGTTTATTCCATGGGACAAAACTAGGTCCAGAGTATGACTGTGACAGTGAGTAGGTCCAGAGACATTTTGGACAAAACCCGCTGAGTCGATGATGGCTCCGAAAGCCTTTTGGAGTGGGTCTGTGGATTTTTTCCATGTGAATATTAAAGTCACCAACGATTAGAATATTATCTGCTATGACTACAAGGTCCGATAGGAATTCAGGGAACTCAGTGAGGAACGATGTATATGGCCCAGGAGGCCTGTAAACAGTAGCTATAAAAAGTGATTGAGTAGGCTGCATAGATTTCATGACTAGAAGCTCAAAAGACAAAACCTGTAACGCACTTCTATAAGTAGTGGGTGTGGAGTCAGGCACAGGAAGCAGAGAGTAAAGAACAATGTTTTATTCCGGGGCAGGAAAAATGGCCAAAACACCAGGCGCAATAACAAGACCGGCCCAAAACCAGGACCCAACCAGTCCGGAGAAAACAAAGGAAATTGCTCAACCACAAACATAAACAGAGGAAAAATAAGCCTGCACAAAGAGCAGGTGGGCATTACCAGCATAAATAGCCCAACTAAAACCTAAACAAGAAACAGGTGTAACCAATAAGACAAAACCAACAGAAAAGGGAAAGGGGTTGGTGGCAGCTAGTAGACCGGTGACAACGAACACCGAGCGCCGCCCGAACAGTGAGAGGACAAAAAATGATTTTTTTGTTGTTATAAATTGACATTTGCTATCGTAAATGTTAGCTACACCTCCGCCTTTGCGGGATGGGTAGGGGATATGGTCACTAGTGTGACACAGTTACACTCGCCAGTTTTGGCTTAAGCCAGCACCATCTTCAGAATGGCCTTAACGTCGGTAGCCCTGCCCCCTGGTAAACAGTGTATGATCGTTGGATGATTCGTTTTAAGTCTAATACTGTGTGTAATGGAGTCACCAGTGTCTAGGGTTTTCAATTTGTCAGAGCGACTACCGACCCGGTGGGAGGCTTTGGCATCTCAGACCCCGTTACGGGAGAAGTAGAGACAAGAGAAGGCTCGGCCTCTGACTCCGACTCGCTGCTTAATGGGGAAAACCGGTTGAAAGTTTCTGTCGGCTGAATGAGCGACATCGAAGCCATGAGAAAATTGTCTGGCTGCGGGGACCGTGCGAGGGGATTTATACTACTATCTGTACTTACTGGTGGCCCAGACGCTGTTTCATCCTTTCCTACACTTAAATGACCCTTGCCTAACTATTGCGTCTGAAGCTGGGCTTGTAGCACAGCTATCCTCGCCGTAAGGTGATCGTTCTCCTGTATATTATGAGTACAGCGACTGCAATTAGAAGGCATCATGTTAATGTTACTACTGAGCTTCGGCTGGTGGAGGTCCTGACGAACCACGTCCAGATAAAGCGTCCGGAGTGAAAAAGTTGAATGAAAAAAGTTGAGTGAGGGAAAAACTACAAATATAAACGGTAATTAAAAAGTAAAAACCGTAAAGTTGTCAGGTAGCAAAATAGGTTGGCAACAAAATGCACAGCAATACATCAAATCAAATAAAATGTATTTGTCACATACACATGGTTAGCAGATGTTAATGTGAGTGTAGCGAAATGCTTGTGCTTCTAGTTCCGACAATGCAGTAATAACCAACAAGTAATCTAACTAACAATTCCAAAACTACTACCTTATACACACAAGTGTAAAGGGATAAAGAATATGTACATAAAGATATATGAATGAGTGATGGTACAGAGCGGCATAGGCAAGATGCAGTAGATCGTATCGAGTACAGTATGTACATATGAGATGAGTAATGTAGGGTATGTAAACATTATATTAAGTAGCATTGTTTAAAGTGGCTAGTGATGTATTTTACATCAATTTCCATCAATTCTCATTATTAAAGTGGCTGGAGTTGAGTCGGTGTGTTGGCAGCAGCCACTCAATGTTAGTGGTGGCTGTTTAACAGTCTGATGGCCTTGAGATAGAAGCTGTTTCTCAGTCTCTCGGTCCCAGCTTTGATGCACCTGTACTGACCTCGCCTTCTGGATGATAGCGGGGTGAACAGGCAGTGGCTCGGGTGGTTGATGTCCTTGATGATCTTTATGGCCTTCCTGTAACATCGGGTGGTGTAGGTGTCCTGGAGGGCAGGTAGTTTGCCCCCGATGATGCGTTGTGCAGACCTCACTACCCTCTGGAGAGCCTTCCGGTTCTGGGCGGAGCAGTTGCCGTACCAGGCGGTGATGCAGCCCGACAGGATGCTCTCGATTGTGCATCTGTAGAAGTTTGTGAGTGCTTTTGGTGACAGGCTGAATTTCTTCAGCCTCTTGAGGTTGAAGAGGCGCTGCTGGGCCTTCTTCACGACGCTGTCTGTGTGGATGGACCAACTCAGTTTGTCCGTGATGTGTACGCCGAGGAACTTAAAACTTACTACCCTCTCCACTACTGTCCCGTCCATGTGGATAGGGGGGTGCTCCCTCTGCTGTTTCCTGAAGTCCACAATCATCTCCTTAGTTTTGTTGACGTTGAGTGTGAGGTTATTTTCATGACACCACACTCCAAGGGCCCTCACCTCCTCCCTGTAGGCAGTTTCGTCGTTGTTGGTAATCAAGCCTAGCACTGTTGTGTCGTCCACAAACTTGATGATTGAGTTGGAGGCGTGCATGGCCACGCAGTCATGGGTGAACAGGGAGTACAGGAGAGGGCTCAGAACGTACCCTTGTGGGGCCCCAGTGTTGAGGATCAGCGGGGTGGAGATGTTGTTACCTACCCACACCACCTGGGGGCGGCCTGTCAGGAAGTCCAGTACCCAGTTGCACAGGGCGGGGTCGAGACCCAGGGTCTCAAGCTTGATGACGATTTTGGAGGGTACTATGGTGTTAAATGCTGAGCTGTAGTCGATGAACAGCATTCTCACATAGGTATTCCTCTTTTCCAGATGGGTTAGGGCAGTGTGCAGTGTGGTTGAGATTGCATTGTCTGTGGACCTATTTGGACGGTAAGCAAATTGGAGTGGGTCTAGGGTGTCAGGTAGGGTGGAGGTGATATGGTCCTTGACTAGTCTCTCAAAACACTTCATGATGACGGAAGTGAGTGCTACGGGGCGGTAGTCATTTAGCTCAGTTACCTTAGCTTTCTTGGGAACAGGGACAATGGTGGCCCTCTTGAAGCATGTGGGAACAGCAGACTGGGATAAGGATTGATTGAATATGTCCGTAAACACACCAGCCAGCTGGTCTGCGCATGCTCTGAGGACGCGGCTGTGGATGCCGTCTGGGCCTGCAGCCTTGCGAGGGTTAACACGTTTAAATGTTTTCCTCACGTCGGCTGCAGTGAAGGAGAGTCCGCAGGTTTTGTTTGCAGGCCGTGTCAGTGGCACTGTATTGTCCTCAAAGCGGGCAAAAAAGTTATTTAGTCTGCCTGGGAGCAAGACAACCTGGTCCGTGACAGGGCTGGTTTTCTTTTTGTAATCCGTGATTGACTGTAGACCCTGCCACATACCTCTTGTGTCTGAGCCGTTGAATTGTAACTCTACTTTGTCTCTATACTGATGCTTAGCTTGTTTGATTGCCTTGCGGAGGGAATAGCTACACTGTTTGTATTCGGTCATGTTTCCGGTCACCTTGCACTGGTTAAAAGCAGTGGTTTGAGCTTTCAGTAAACAAATCTGCAAGTTGTGACCTGAAATTATGAAACAAAACACACTCTATCATTTACAAGCGCATACCATTGGTAGTACTGGTATGATAAGGTACTACTGGTACGATAAGGTACCATTGGTAGTACTGGTATGATAAGGTACTACTGGTATGATAAGGTACCACCGGTAACCTGGGGACGATAAGGCAATACTGGTATGCTAAGGTAATACTGGTACGATAATGTAATACTGGTAATACTGGCACGATAAGGTAATACTGGTACGATAAGGTAATACTGGTACGATAAAGTAATACTGGTACGATAAGGTAATACTGGTAATACTGGTAATACTGGTACAATAAGGTAATACTGGTAATACTGGTAATACTGGTACGATAGGGTAATACTGGTACGATAAAGTAATACTGGTACGATAAGGTAATACTGGTATGATAAGGTAATACTGGTATGATAAGGTAATACTGGTAATACTGGTACGATAGGGTAATACTGGTACGATAAGGTAATACTGGTACGATAAGGTAATACTGGTATGATAAGGTAATACTGGTACGATAAAGTAATACTGGTACGATAAGGTAATACTGGTACGATAAGGTAATACTGGTACGATAAGGTAATACTGGTAATACTGGTATGATAAGGCAATACTGGCACGATAAGGTAATACTGGTACGATAAGGTAATACTGGTACGATAAGGTAATACTGGCACGATAAGGTAATACTGGTACGATAAGGTAATACTGGTACGATAAAGTAATACTGGTACGATAAGGTAATACTGGTACGATAAGGTAATACTGGTATGATAAGATAATACTGGTATGATAAGATAATACTGGTACGATAAAGTAATACTGGTACGATAAGGTAATACTGGTAATACTGGTACGATAGGGTAATACTGGTAATACTGGTACGAAAAGGTAATACTGGTACGATAAGGTAATACTGGTAATACTGGTACGAAAAGGTAATACTGGTACGATAAGGTAATACTGGTACGATAAGGTAATACTGGTACGATAAAGTAATACTGGTACGATAAGGTAATACTGGTAATACTGGTACGATAGGGTAATACTGGTAATACTGGTACGAAAAGGTAATACTGGTACGATAAGGTAATACTGGTAATACTGGTACGAAAAGGTAATACTGGTAATACTGGTACGATAAGGTAATACTGGTAATACTGGTACGATAAGGTAATACTGGTACGAAAAGGTAATACTGGTACGATAAGATAATACTTTTACTATAAAGTAATACTGGTAATGCTGATATGATAAGGTAATACTGGTAATACTGGTACGATAAGGTAATACTGGTAATACTGGTACGATAAGGTAATACTGGTACGATAAGGTAATACTGGTAATACTGGTACGATAAGGTAATACTGGTACGATAAGGTTATACCGGAATGATAAGGTAATACTGGTAATACTGGTACGATAAGGTAATACTGGTAATACTAATATGATAAGGTAATACTGGTACGATAAGGTAATACTGGTAATACTGGTACGATAAGGTAATACTGGTAATACTGGTACGATAAGGTTATACCGGAATGATAAGGTAATACTGGTAATACTGGTATGATAAGGTAATACTGGTAATACTGGTACGATAAGGTAATACTGGTATGATAAGGTAATACTGGTAATACTGGTACGATAAGGTAATACTGGTATGATAAGGTAATACTGGTAATACTGGTACGAAAAGGTAATACTGGTACGATAAGGTTATACCGGAATGATAAGGTAATACTGGTAATACTGGTACGATAAGGTAATACTGGTAATACTGGTAATACTGGTACGATAAGGTAATACTGGTATGATAAGGTAATACCGGTAATACTGGTACGATAAGGTAATACTGGTACGATAAGGTAATACTGGTACGATAAGGTAATACTGGTAATACTGGTACGATAAGGTAATACTGGTAATACTGGTACGATAAGGTAATACTGGAATGATAAGGTAATACTGGTAATACTGGTACGATAAGGTAATACTGGTATGATAAGGTAATACTGGTACGAAAAGGTAATACTGGTATGATAAGGTAATACTGGTATGATAAGGTAATACTGGTAATACTGGTACGATAAGGTAATACTGGTACGAAAAGGTAATACTGGTACGATAAGGTAATACTGGTACGATAAGGTAATACTGGTACGATAAGGTAATACTGGTACGATAAGGTAATACTGGTAATACTGGTACGATAAGGTAATACTGGTAATACTGGCACAATAAGGTAATACTGTTACGATAAGGTAATACTGGTACGATAAGGTAATACTGGTAATACTGGCACAATAAGGTAATACTGGTACAATAAGGTAATACTGGTACGATAAGGTAATACTGGTAATACTGGCACGATAAGGTAATACTGGTACGATAAGGTAATACTGGTACAATAAGGTAATACTGGTACGATAAAGTAATACTGGTAATACTGGTACGATAAGGTAATACTGGTAATACTGGTACGATAAGGTAATACTGGTATGATAAGGTAATACTGGTATGATAAGGTAATACTGGTAATACTGGTACGATAAGGTAATACTGGTATGATAAGGTAATACTGGTAATACTGGTACGATAAGGTAATAGTGGTAATACTGGTACGATAAGGTAATACTGGTATGATAAGGTAATACTGGCATGATAAGGTTATACCGGAATGATAAGTGGTACTGGATGCGATGTCTTGTGAATGTCGGTAGATGAACTCAACGGTGTGTCTGTGTGTAGATGTACTCCATCCGCAGCCTGCCCAGCATGGTGTACCGGGAGCAGCCAGAGGAAGACGGAGTAGAGGACATGACGCAGCTGGAGTGAGAACACAACACAACACAACAGCCTTATTTAAAGGATGTGGAAGCTGCTATTTCAGCTGGTCTGTGTGCTTCTGTGTCTGTTGTTCCAGGGAGCTGTCTGAGGGATCTGTGCTGCTCAACCTGAAGAAGAGGTTTGAGAGAGAGATCATCTATGTGAGTTTACTAACAACACACTGGACACTGTACACTTATTACCTGATAAATTAATAACATTCACACATGTCCCTCTATCCCCTGTACAGACGTATAGCTAGGATCCTGGTGTGTGTGTTATGAGCGGTGTGTGTGTGTGTGTGTGTGTGTGTGTGTGTGTGTGTGTGTGTGTGTGTGTTATGAGTGGTGTGTGTGTGTGTGTGTTATGAGTGGTGTGTGTGTGTGTGTGTGTGTGTGTGTGTGTGTTATGAGTGGTGTGTGTGTGTGTGTGTGTGTGTGTGTGTTATTAGTGGTGTGTGTGTGTGTGTGTGTACAGGGGTGGAAAAACTACCCAATTCTCATACTTGAGTAAAAGTATAGATACCTTAATATAAAATGACTCAAATTAAAGTGAAAGTCACCCAGTAAAATACTACTTTAGTAAAAATCTAAAAGTATTTGGTTTTAAATATACTAAAGTATCAAAAGTGAAAGTATAAATAATTTGAAATTCCTTTTATGAAGCAAACCAGACGGCAGCATATTGTTTTGTATTTATTTACGGATAGCCAGGGGCACACTCCAAAACTCAGACATCATTTACAAACCAAGCATGTGTGTTTAGTGAGTCTGCCAGATCAGAGGCAGTAGGGATGACCAGGGATGTTCTCTTGATCAGAGGCAGTAGGGATGTTCTCTTGATCAGAGGCAGTAGGGATGACCAGAGATGTTCTCTGTTTAGTGAGTCCTCCAGATCAGAGGCAGTAGGGATGACCAGGGATGTTCTCTTGATCAGAGGCAGTAGGGATGACCAGGGATGTTCTCTTGATCAGAGACAGTAGGGATGTTCTCTTGATCAGAGGCAGTAGGGATGACCAGAGATGTTCTCTGTTTAGTGAGTCCTCCAGATCAGAGGCAGTAGGGATGACCAGGGATGTTCTCTTGATCAGAGGCAGTAGGGATGACCAGGGATGTTCTCTTGATCAGAGGCAGTAGGGATGTTCTCTTTATCAGAGGCAGTAGGGATGATCTCTTTATCAGAGGCAGTAGGGATGATCTCTTGATCAGAGGCAGTAGGGATGACCAGGGATGTTCTCTTGATCAGAGGCAGTAGGGATGTTCTCTTGATCCGAGGCAGTAGGGATGACCAGGGATGTTCTCTTGATCAGAGGCAGTAGGGATGTTCTCTTGATCAGAGGCAGTAGGAATGACCAGGGATGTTCTCTTGATCAGAGGCAGTAGGGTTGACCAGGGATGTTCTCTTGATCCGAGGCAGTAGGGATGACCAGGGATGTTCTCTTGATCCGAGGCAGTAGGGATGTTCTCTTGATCAGAGGCAGTAGGGATGTTCTCTTGATCAGAGGCAGTAGGAATGACCAGGGATGTTCTCTTGATCAGAGGCAGTAGGAATGTTCTCTTGATCAGAGGCAATAGGGATGATCTCTTGATCAGAGGCAGTAGGGATGACCAGGGATGTTCTCTTGATCAGAGGCAGTAGGGATGTTCTCTTGATCCGAGGCAGTAGGGATGTTCTCTTGATCAGAGGCAGTAGGGATGTTCTCTTGATCCGAGGCAGTAGGGATGATCTCTTGATCCGAGGCAGTAGGGATGTTCTCTTGATCCGAGGCAGTAGGGATGTTCTCTTGATCCGAGGCAGTAGGGATGTTCTCTTGATCCGAGGCAGTAGGGATGATCTCTTGATCCGAGGCAGTAGGGATGATCTCTTGATCCGAGGCAGTAGGGATGTTCTCTTGATCCGAGGCAGTAGGGATGTTCTCTTGATTCGAGGCAGTAGGGATGTTTTCTTGATCCGAGGCAGTTGGGATGTTCTCTTGATCCGAGGCAGTAGGGATGTTCTCTTGATCCGAGGCAGTAGGGATGTTCTCTTGATCCGAGGCAGTAGGGATGTTCTCTTGATCCGAGGCAGTAGGGATGTTCTCTTGATCCGAGGCAGTAGGGATGTTTTTACTTAAGTACTTTACACCACTGTGTGTGTGCCGTCTTTCCCCTGTCTCAGACATACACCACTGGTCACTTAGAAATGTCCTCGTTTTAGAAAGAATTGATCAGAAATACAGTGTAGACATTGTTAATGTTGTAAATGACTGTTGTAGCTGGAAACTCCAGATTCTATCTGGAATATCTACATAGGAGTACAGAGGCCCATTATCAGCAACCATCACTCCTGTGTTCCAATGGCACGCTGTGTTAGCTAATCCACGTTTATCATTTTATAAAGGCTAGTTGATCATTAGAAAACCCTTTTGCGATTATGCACAGCTGAAAACTGTTGTCCTGATTAAAGAAGCAATAAAACTGTCCTTCTTTAGACTAATTGAGTATCTGGAGCATCAGCATTTGTGGATTCGATTACAGGCTCAAAATGGCCAGAAACAAAGACCTTTCTTCTGAAACTCGTCAGTCTATTCTTGTTCTGAGAAATGAAGGCTGTTCCATGCGAGAAATTGCCAAGAAACTGAAGATCTCGTACAACGCTGTGTACTACTCCCTTCACAGAACAGCGCAAACTGGCCCTGACCAGAATAGAAAGAGGAGTGGGAGGCCCCGGTGCACAACTGAGCAAGAGGCCAAGTACATTAGAGTGTCTAGTTTGAGAAACAGACGCCTCACAAGTCCTCAGCTGGCAACTTCATTAAATAGTACACGCAAAACACTAGTCTCAACGTCAATAGTGAAGAGGCGACTCTGGGATGCTGGCCTTCTCTCTAGCCTCAGTGAACCCCTATAAAATGTTCAACATGTATCTCTCTGTCTCTAGACATATATAGGCAGTATCCTGGTCTCAGTGAACCCCTATAGGATGTTCAACATGTATCTCTCTGTCTCTAGACATATGTAGGTAGTATCATGGTCTCAGTGAACCCCTATAGGATGTTCAACATGTATCTCTCTGTCTCTAGACATATATAGGTAGTATCCTGGTCTCGGTGAACCCCTATAGGATGTTCAACATGTATCTCTCTGTCTCTAGACATATATAGGTAGTATCCTGGTCTCAGTGAACCCCTATAGGATGTTCAACATGTATCTCTCTGTCTCTAGACATATATAGGCAGTATCCTGGTCAACATGTATCTCTCTGTCTCTAGACATAAATAGGTAGTATCCTGGTCTCGGTGAACCCCTATAGGATGTTCAACATGTATCTCTCTGTCTCTAGTCATATATAGGTAGTATCCTGGTCTCGGTGAACCCCTATAGGATGTTCAACATGTATCTCTCTGTCTCTGGTCATATATAGGTAGTGTCCTGGTCTCGGTGAACCCCTATAGGATGTTCAACATGTATCTCTCTGTCTCTAGACATATATAGGCAGTATCCTGGTCAACATGTATCTCTCTGTCTCTAGACATATATAGGTAGTATCCTGGTCTCAGTGAACCCCTATAAGATGTTCAACATGTATCGCTCTGTCTCTAGTCATATATAGGCAGTATCCTGGTCAACATGTATCTCTCTGTCTCTAGACATATACAGGTAGTATCCTGGTCTCGGTGAACCCCTATAGGATGTTCAACATGTATCTCTCTGTCTCTAGACATATATAGGTAGTATCCTGGTCTCAGTGAACCCCTATAGGATGTTCAACATGTATCTCTCTGTCTCTAGACATATATAGGTAGTATCCTGGTCAACATGTATCTCTCTGTCTCTAGACATATATAGGTAGTATCCTGGTCTCGGTGAACCCCTATAGGATGTTCAACATGTATCTCTCTGTCTCTAGACATATATAGGTAGTATCCTGGTCAACATGTATCTCTCTGTCTCTAGACATATATAGGTAGTATCCTGGTCTCAGTGAACCCCTATAGGATGTTCAACATGTATCTCTTTGTCTCTAGACATATACAGGTAGTATCCTGGTCTCGGTGAACCCCTATAGGATGTTCAACATGTATCTCTCTGTCTCTAGTCATATATAGGTAGTATCCTGGTCTCGGTGAACCCCTATAGGATGTTCAACATGTATCTCTCTGTCTCTAGACATATATAGGCAGTATCCTGGTCAACATGTATCTCTCTGTCTCTAGACATAAATAGGTAGTATCCTGGTCTCAGTGAACCCCTATAAGATGTTCAACATGTATCGCTCTGTCTCTAGTCATATATAGGCAGTATCCTGGTCAACATGTATCTCTCTGTCTCTAGACATATGTAGGTAGTATCATGGTCTCAGTGAACCCCTATAGGATGTTCAACATGTATCTCTCTGTCTCTAGACATATATAGGTAGTATCCTGGTCTCGGTGAACCCCTATAGGATGTTCAACATGTATCTCTCTGTCTCTAGTCATATATAGGTAGTATCCTGGTCTCGGTGAACCCCTATAGGATGTTCAACATGTATCTCTCTGTCTCTAGACATATATAGGTAGTATCCTGGTCAACATGTATCTCTCTGTCTCTAGACATATATAGGTAGTATCCTGGTCTCAGTGAACCCCTATAGGATGTTCAACATGTATCTCTTTGTCTCTAGACATATACAGGTAGTATCCTGGTCTCGGTGAACCCCTATAGGATGTTCAACATGTATCTCTCTGTCTCTAGTCATATATAGGTAGTATCCTGGTCTCGGTGAACCCCTATAGGATGTTCAACATGTATCTCTCTGTCTCTAGACATATATAGGCAGTATCCTGGTCAACATGTATCTCTCTGTCTCTAGTCATATATAGGTAGTATCCTGGTCTCAGTGAACCCCTATAGGATGTTCAACATGTATCTCTCTGTCTCTAGACATATATAGGTAGTATCCTGGTCAACATGTATCTCTCTGTCTCTAGTCATATATAAGTAGTATCTTGGTCTCAGTGAACCCCTATAGGATGTTCAACATGTATCTCTCTGTCTCTAGACATATATAGGCAGTATCCTGGTCAACATGTATCTCTCTGTCTCTAGACATATATAGGTAGTATCCTGGTCTCGGTGAACCCCTATAGGATGTTCAACATGTATCTCTCTGTCTCTAGACATATATAGGTAGTATCCTGGTCTCGGTGAACCCCTATAGGATGTTCAACATGTATCTCTCTGTCTCTAGTCATATATAGGCAGTATCCTGGTCAACATGTATCTCTCTGTCTCTAGACATATATAGGTAGTATCCTGGTCTCGGTGAACCCCTATAGGATGTTCAACATGTACGGAACTGACATGGTGCTGAAGCACAAGGGAACCGCTCTGGGAGAGAACCCTCCGTAAGAACACTTCCTGTTCCTGTGTTGTTGTGATGCGTGTCTGTTTGTTAGAAGTGTATTATGTGTGTGTGTGTGTGTGTGTGTTTTGTGTCTATGTGTGTATGTGTTAATGCAATGTGGCGTGTGTGTGTTGTTGGTGTATTGTGTGTTGTTGGTGTATTGTGTGTTGTTGGTGTATTGTGTGTATTAGTGGTGTGTTATTGGTGTATTGTGTGTATTATTTGTGTATTGTGTATTATTGGTGTATTGTGTATTTTTGGTGTATTGTGTGTTATTGGTGTATTATTGGTGTATTGTGTGTTATTGGTGTATTGTGTGTATTATTGGTGTATTGTGTGTATTAGTGGTGTGTTATTGGTGTATTGTGTGTATTATTGGTGTATTGTGTGTGTTATTGGTGTATTGTGTGTGTTATTGGTGTATTGTGTGTGTTATTGGTGTATTGTGTGTGTTATTGGTGTATTGTGTGTATTATTTGTGTATTGTGTGTGTTATTGGTGTATTGTGTGTGTTATTGGTGTATTGTGTGTGTTATTGGTGTATTGTGTGTGTTATTGGTGTATTGTGTGTTATTGGTGTATTGTGTGTTATTGGTGTATTGTGTGTGTTATTGGTGTATTGTGTATTATTGGTGTATTGTGTGTTATTGGTGTATTGTGTGTTATTGGTGTATTATTGGTGTATTGGTGTGTTTTTGGTGTATAGTGTGTATTAGTGGTGTGTTATTGGTGTATTGTGTGTTATTGGTGTATTGTGTGTTATTGGTGTATTATTGGTGTATTGGTGTGTTATTGGTGTATTGTGTGTATTAGTGGTGTGTTATTGGTGTATTGTGTGTATTATTGAAGTATTATTGGTGTATTGTGTGTATTATTGAAGTATTATTGGTGTATTATTGGTGTAATGGTGTGTTATGTGTGTGTTATTGGTGTATTATTGGTGTAGTATTGGTGTATTGTGTGTGTTATTGGGGATTTTTGTGTGTTATTGGTGTATTGTGTGTGTGTTATTGGGGATTTTTGTGTGTTATTGGTGTATTATTGGTGTGTTATGTGTGTTATTGGTGTATTATTGGTGTATTGTGTATTGTGTGTGTTATTGGTGTATTATTGGTGTGTTAGTGGTGTATTGGTGTATTATTGGTGCATTGTTGGTGTATTGGTGTATTGTGTGAGTTATTGGTGTACTATTGGTGTACTATTGGTGTATTGTGTGTGTTATTGGTGTATAATTGGTGTGTTATTGGTGTATTGTGTGTGTTATTGGTGTATTGTCTGTTATTGGTGTATTATTGGTGTATTGTGCGCTTGTGTATTGTGTTTGTTATTGGTGTATTGTGTGTGTTACTGGTGTATTGTGTATTATTGGTGTATTATTGGTGTGTTATTGGTGTATTGTGTGTGTTATTGGTGTATTGTGTGTGTTATTGGTGTATTATTGGTGTATTGTGTGTTATTGGTGTATTGTGTGTTATTGGTGTATTGGTGTGTTTTTGGTGTATAGTGTGTATTAGTGGTGTGTTATTGGTGTATTGTGTGTGTTATTGGTGTATTGTGTGTTATTGGTGTATTGTGTGTTATTGGTGTATTATTGGTGTATTGGTGTGTTATTGGTGTATTGTGTGTATTAGTGGTGTGTTATTGGTGTATTGTGTGTATTATTGAAGTATTATTGGTGTATTGTGTGTATTATTGAAGTATTATTGGTGTATTATTGGTGTAATGGTGTGTTATGTGTGTGTTATTGGTGTATTATTGGTGTAGTATTGGTGTATTGTGTGTGTTATTGGGGATTTTGTGTGTTATTGGTGTATTGTGTGTGTGTTATTGGGGATTTTTGTGTGTTATTGGTGTATTATTGGTGTGTTATGTGTGTGTTATTGGTGTATTATTAATGTATTATTGGTGTATTGTGTGTGTTATTGGTGTATTATTGGTGTATTGTGTATTGTGTGTGTTATTGGTGTATTATTGGTGTGTTAGTGGTGTATTGGTGTATTATTGGTGCATTGTTGGTGTATTGGTGAAGTATTGGTGTATTGTGTGAGTTATTGTGTGTGTTATTGGTGTACTATTGGTGTACTATTGGTGTATTGTGTGTGTTATTGGTGTATAATTGGTGTGTTATTGGTGTATTGTGTGTGTTATTGGTGTATTGTCTGTTATTGGTGTATTATTGGTGTATTGTGCGCTTGTGTATTGTGTTTGTTATTGGTGTATTGTGTGTGTTACTGGTGTATTGTGTATTATTGGTGTATTATTGGTGTGTTATTGGTGTATTGTGTGTGTTATTGGTGTATTGTGTGTGTTATTGGTGTGTTATTGGTGTATTGTGTATTATTGGTGTATTATTGTTGTGTTATTGGTGTTATTGTAGTACTGTGTGTATTATTGGTGTATTGTGTGTGTTATTGGTGTATTGTGTGTGTTATTGGTGTGTTATTGGTGTATTGTGTGTGTTATTGGTGTATTGTGTATTATTGGTCTATTATTGGTGTGTTATTGGTGTATTGTGTGTGTTATTGGTGTATTGTGTGTGTTATTGGTGTATTGTGTATTATTGGTGTATTATTGTTGTGTTATTGGTGTTATTGTAGTACTGTGTGTATTATTGGTGTATTGTGTGTGTTATTGGTGCATTGTGTGTGTTATTGGTGTATTGTGTGTGTTATTGGTGTGTTGTGTGTGTTATATGTGTATTATTGGTGTGTTATTGGTCTATTGTGTGTGTTATTGGCGTATTGTCTGTTATTGGTGTATTATTGGTGTATTGTGTGTTTGTGTATTGTGTTTGTTATTGGTGTATTGTGTGTGTTATTGGTGTATTATTGGTGTGTTATTGGTGTATAATTGGTGTGTTATTGGTGTATTGTGTGTGTTATTGGTGTATTGTTTGTTATTGTTGTGTTTTTGGTGTATTGTGTGTTATCGGTGTATTATTGGTGTATTGTGTGTGTTATTGGTGTATTGTGTGTGTTATTGGTGTATTGTGTGTGTTATTGGTGTATTGTGTATTATTGGTGTATTATTGTTGTGTTATTGGTGTTATTGTAGTACTGTGTGTATTATTGGTGTATTGTGTGTGTTATTGGTGTATTGTGTGTGTTATTGGTGTGTTATTGGTGTATTGTGTGTGTTATTGGTGTATTGTGTATTATTGGTGTATTATTGGTGTGTTATTGGTGTATTGTGTGTGTTATTGGTGTATGGTGTGTGTTATTGGTGTATTGTGTATTATTGGTGTATTATTGTTGTGTTATTGGTGTTATTGTAGTACTGTGTGTATTATTGGTGTATTGTGTGTGTTATTGGTGTATTGTGTGTGTTATTGGTGTGTTGTGTTTGTTATTGGTGTATTATTGGTGTGTTATTGGTCTATTGTGTGTGCTATTGGTGTATTGTCTGTTATTGGTGTATTATTGGTGTATTGTGTGTTTGTGTATTGTGTTTGTTATTGGTGTATTGTGTGTGATATTGGTTTATTATTGGTGTATTGTGTGTGTTATTGGTGTTATTGGTGTATTGTGCTATTGGTGTATTGTGTGTATTATTGGTGTATTGTGTGTGTTATTTGTGTATTGTGTGTATTGGAGTATTATTGGTGTATTGTGTGTGTTATTTGTGTATTGTGTGTATTGGAGTATTATTGGTGTATTGTGTGTGTTATTGGTGTGTTATTGGTGTGTTATTGGTGTATAATTGGTGTGTTATTGGTGTATTGTGTGTGTTATTGGTGTATTGTGTGTTATTGTTGTGTTTTTAGTGTATTGTGTCTTATTTGTGTATTATTTGTGTATTGTGTTTGTTTTTTGTGTATTGTGTGTGTTATTGGTTTATTGTGTGTGTTATTGGTGTATTGTGTGTGTTATTGGTGTATTATTGGTGTGTTATTGGTGTTTTGTGTGTGTTATTGGTGTATTGTGTGTTATTGTTGTGTTTTTGGTGTAGTGTGTGTTATTGGTGTATTATTTGTGTATTGTGTTTGTTTTTTGTGTATTGTGTGTGTTATTGGTGTATTGTGTGTGTTATTGGTATATTGTGTATTATTGGTGTATTATTGGTGTATTGTGTGTATTATTGGTGTATTGTGTGTGTTATTGGTGTTATTGGTGTATTGTGTGTTATTGTTGTGTTTTTGGTGTATTGTGTGTTATTGGTGTATTATTTGTGTATTGTGTTTGTTTTTTGTGTGTTGTGTGTGTGTTATTGGTGTATTGTGTGTGTTATTGGTATATTGTGTATTATTGGTGTGTTATTGGTGTTTTGTGTGTGTTATTGGTGTATTGTGTGTTATTGTTGTGTTTTTGGTGTATTGTGTGTTATTTGTGTATTGTGTTTGTTTTTTGTGTATTGTGTGTGTTATTGGTGTATTGTGTGTGTTATTGGTATATTGTGTATTATTGGTGTATTATTGGTGTATTGTGTGTGTTATTTGTGTATTGTGTGTATTATTGGTGTATTGTGTGTGTTATTGGTGTTATTGGTGTATTGTGTGTTATTGTTGTGTTTTTGGTGTATTGTGTGTTATTGGTGTATTATTTGTGTATTGTGTTTGTTTTTTGTGTATTGTGTGTGTTATTGGTGTATTGTGTGTATTATTGGTGTATTGTGTGTATTATTGGTGTATTGTGTGTAATAGTTTTATATTATTGGTGTATTGTGTGTGTTATTGGTGTATTGTGTGTTATTGGTGTTATTGTTGTATAGTGTGTGTTATTGGTGTATTATTGGTTTATTATTGGTGTATTGTGTGTGTTATTGGTGTATTGTGTGTGTTATTGGTGTATTGTGTGTATTATTGGTGTATTGTGTGTTATTGGTGTTATTGTTGTATAGTGTGTGTTATTGGTGTATTATTGGTTTATTATTGGTGTATTGTGTGTGTTATTGGTGTATTGTGTGTGTTATTGGTGTACTGTGTGTATTATTGGTTTATTATTGGTGTATTGTGTGTGTTATTGGTGTATTATTGGTGTGTTATTTGTGTATTGTGTTTATTTTTTGTGTTTTGTGTGTGTTATTGGTGTTTTGTGTGTGTTATTGGTATATTGTGTGTTTTATTGGTGTACTGTGTGTGTTTTTGGTGTATTGTGTGTTTTATTGGTGTATTGTGTGTTTTATTGGTTTATTATTGGTGTATTGTGTGTGTTATTGGTGTACTGTGTGTATTATTGGTGTATAGTGTGTATTATTGGTGTATTGTGTGTATTATTGGTGTATTGTGTGTTATTGGTGTACTGTGTGTATTATTGGTGTATTGTGTGTATTATTGGTGTATTGTGTGTGTTATTGGTGTACTGTGTGTATTATCGGTGTATTGTGTGTTATTGGTGTATAGCGTGTATTATGGGTGTATTGTGTGCTAAATTATGTGTTATTCATGCTAATGTTTTATCTTTGTGTCCATTCTGTGGTCCTCCTCAGACACCTGTTTGCCATAGCAAACGTCTCCTACACCAAAATGATGGATGCCAAACAGAACCAGGTTATTATAATCAGGTGACTACACAACACGGCTGCTCCCTCCTGATACGCTCTAGCCCAGCGTTTCCTAAACTTGGTCCTGGGGACCCAGATGGGAAGACACCTGCTGTCTGGGACACTCTAGCTGTGTTCTGAAGGACCCCCCCCCCCCTTCTGTCGTGGACACTCTAGCTGTGTTCTGAAGGACCCCCCCCCCCCCCGTCTGGGACTCTCTCGCTGTGTTCTGAAGGACCCCCCCCCCCTGTCTGGGACTCTCTCGCTGTGTTCTGAAGGACCCCCTGTCTGGGAATCTCTAGCTGTGTTCTGACGGACCCCCTGTTTGGGACACTCTAGCTGTGTTCTGAAGGACCCCCTGTCTGGGACTCTCTCGCTGTGTTCTGAAGGACCCCCTGTTTGGGACTCTCTCGCTGTGTTCTGAAGGACCCCCTGTCTGGGAATCTCTAGCTGTGTTCTGACGGACCCCCTGTTTGGGACACTCTAGCTGTGTTCTGAAGGACCCCCCTGTCTGGGACACTCTAGCTGTGTTCTGAAGGACCCCCCTGTCGGGGACACTCTATCTTTGTTCTGAAGGAACCCCCCCCCTGTCTGGGACACTCTAGCTGTGTTCTGACGGACCCCCCCTGTCTGGGACACTCTAGCTGTGTTCTGACGGACCCCCCTGTCTGGGACACTCTAGCTGTGTTCTGACGGACCCCCCCTGTCTGGGACACTCTAGCTGTGTTCTGACGGACCCCCTGTCTGGGACACTCTAGCTGTGTTCTGACGGACCCCCCTGTCTGGGACACTCTAGCTGTGTTCTGACGGACCCCCCCTGTCTGGGCCACTCTAGCTGTGTTCTGACTGACCCCCCCTGTCTGGGGCACTCTAGCTGTGTTCTGACGGACCCCCCCTGTCTGGGACTCTAGCTGTGTTCTGACGGACCCCCCTGTCTGGGACACTCTAGCTGTGTTCTGACGGACCCCCTGTCTGGGACACTCTAGCTGTGTTCTGACGGACCCCCTGTCTGGGACACTCTAGCTGTGTTCTGACTGACCCCCTGTCTGGGACACTCTAGCTGTGTTCTGACGGACCCCCTGTCTGGGACACTCTAGCTGTGTTCTGACGGACCCCCTGTCTGGGACACTCTAGCTGTGTTCTGACGGACCCCCTGTCTGGGACACTCTAGCTGTGTTCTGACGGACCCCCCCTGTCTGGGCCACTCTAGCTGTGTTCTGACTGACCCCCCCTGTCTGGGGCACTCTAGCTGTGTTCTGACGGACCCCCCCTGTCTGGGACTCTAGCTGTGTTCTGACGGACCCCCCTGTCTGGGACACTCTAGCTGTGTTCTGAAGGACGCCCCCTGTCTGGGACACTCTAGCTGTGTTCTGAAGGACCCCCTGTCTGGGACACTCTAGCTGTGTTCTGACTGACCCCCTGTCTGGGACACTCTAGCTGTGTTCTGAAGGACCCCCTGTCTGGGACACTCTAGCTGTGTTCTGAAGGAACCCCCCTGTCTGGGACACTCTAGCTGTGTTCTGACGGACCCCCCTGTCTGGGACACTCTAGCTGTGTTCTGACGGGACCCCCCTTGTCTGGGACACTCTAGCTGTGTTCTGAAGGACCCCCCTGTCTGGGACTCTCTCGCTGTGTTCTGAAGGACCCCCCTTTTTGGGAAACTCTAGCTGTGTTCTGACGGAACCCCCCCCCCCCTGTCTGGGACTCTCTCGCTGTGTTCTGACGGACCCCCTGTCGGGGACACTCTAGCTGTGTTCTGACGGACCCCCCCTGTCTGGGACACTCTAGCTGTGTTCTGACGGACCCCCCCTGTCTGGGACACTCTAGCTGTGTTCTGAAGGACCCCCTGTCTGGGACACTCTAGCTGTGTTCTGACGGACCCCCTGTCTGGGACACTCTAGCTGTGTTCTGACGGACCCCCCCTGTCTGGGACACTCTAGCTGTGTTCTGACGGACCCCCTGTCTGGGACACTCTAGCTGTGTTCTGAAAGACCCCCCTTCTGTCTGGGACACTCTAGCTGTGTTCTGACGGGCCCCCCTGTCTGGGACACTCTAGCTGTGTTCTGAAGGTCACCCCCTGTCTGGGACACTCTAGCTGTGTTCTGACGCACCCCCTGTCTGGGACACTCTAGCTGTGTTCTGACGGACCCCCCTGTCTGGGACACTCTAGCTGTGTTCTGACTGACCCCCCCTGTCTGGGACACTCTAGCTGTGTTCTGACGGACCCCCTGTCTGGGACTCTAGCTGTGTTCTGACTGACCCCCTGTCTGGGACACTCTAGCTGTGTTCTGAAGGACCCCCTGTCTGGGACACTCTAGCTGTGTTCTGACGGACCCCCTGTCTGGGACACTCTAGCTGTGTTCTGACGGACCCCCTGTCTGGGACACTCTAGCTGTGTTCTGACTGACCCCCTGTCTGGGACACTCTAGCTGTGTTCTGACGGACCCCCTGTCTGGGACACTCTAGCTGTGTTCTGACGGACCCCCTGTCTGGGACACTCTAGCTGTGTTCTGAAGGACCCCCTGTCTGGGACACTCTAGCTGTGTTCTGAAGGACCCCCTGTCTGGGACACTCTAGCTGTGTTCTGACGGACCCCCTGTCTGGGACACTCTAGCTGTGTTCTGAAGGACCCCCTGTCTGGGACACTCTAGCTGTGTTCTGAAGGACCCCCCTGTCTGGGACACTCTAGCTGTGTTCTGAAGGACCCCCTGTCTGGGACACTCTAGCCGTGTTCTGACGGACCCCCCCTGTCTGGGACACTCTAGCTGTGTTCTGAAGGACCCCCCTGTCTGGGACACTCTAGCTGTGTTCTGACGGACCCCCCTGTCTGGGACACTCTAGCTGTGTTCTGACGGACCCCCTGTCTGGGACACTCTATCTTTGTTCTGAAGGACCCCCCTGTCTGGGACACTCTAGCTGTGTTCTGACTGACCCCCCTGTCTGGGACACTCTAGCTGTGTTCTGACGGACCCCCTGTCTGGGACACTCTAGCTGTGTTCTGACGGACCCCCCTGTCTGGGACACTCTAGCTGTGTTCTGACGGACCCCCTGTCTGGGACACTCTAGCTGTGTTCTGACTGACCCCCCTGTCTGGGACACTCTAGCTGTGTTCTGACGGACCCCCTGTCTGGGACACTCTAGCTGTGTTCTGACGGACCCCCTGTCTGGGACACTCTAGCTGTGTTCTGACGGACCCCCCTGTCTGGGACACTCTAGCTGTGTTCTGACGGACCCCCTGTCTGGGACACTCTAGCTGTGTTCTGACGGACCCCCTGTCTGGGACACTCTAGCTGTGTTCTGACGGACCCCCTGTCTGGGACACTCTAGCTGTGTTCTGACGGACCCCCCTGTCTGGGACACTCTAGCTGTGTTCTGAAAGACCCCCCTGTCTGGGACACTCTAGCTGTGTTCTGAAGGACCCCCTGTCTGGGACACTCTAGCTGTGTTCTGACGGACCCCCTGTCTGGGACACTCTAGCTGTGTTCTGACGGACCCCCCTGTCTGGGACACTCTAGCTGTGTTCTGACGGACCCCCCCTGTCTGGGACACTCTAGCTGTGTTCTGACTGACCCCCCTGTCTGGGACACTCTAGCTGTGTTCTGACGGACCCCCTGTCTGGGACACTCTAGCTGTGTTCTGACGGAGACATCTGTAAGGAAAGACCAGCCATGTCGGTGCCGGTATCATATCACGTCTCAGAGGGAGTGTGAAGTTGGCCCAGTGAGCACATTCCAGCGTTAAGTTTCAGCTCTCCGTCTCTGGTTAACTGAAAACCTCCCCGTTACCGTCACCCTACACCGAGCACACAGGTCCACTCTGGACTGGATCATAATGATGGTGTTTAGTGGTAAGCTGTTGGCAGGGGTGGTAAGGAAAGGCTTGTTGTTTTTTGACCTTCATTTTGACAGGGAAGTCATTCTGAGACCAGGGTATCTTTTCCAGATGAGCCCTGCAGAAACACATCCAACGCATACCAAATAAAATGAAACAGACAGGTTTATCTGAACGACCCAGGTGGACCAGAACATCTCAGACAGCTCTGTAACTTGTTCCCCATAAAGGGCCCCAAAACAGTAAAATTAGCTTTACCCAACTCTGTGGAGACCGAAGGGGCCTCCAGTGTTATCTAAGCTTGAGACCAGGGTTGGTCATTTGGAAGTCTAAATTGAATTAATGATGATAGATACATAGGAAGTTTATGCCTGAATGATTTGTAAATAAACACAAGAGAATGCTGCTCTTTCCTTACATACCTAAAGGCCCAACCCACTTTTTAATAAAAAACACAATGGTGAGTTCTAGAACCATCACCAGTAATAAACCTCAGGGAACAATGGTGAGTTCTAGAACCATCACCAGTAATAAACCTAAGGGAACAATGGTGAGTTCTAGAACCATCACCAGTAATAAACCTAAGGGAACAATGGTGAGTTCTAGAGCCATCACCAGTAATAAACCTAAAGGAACAATGGTGAGTTCTAGAACCATCACCGGTAATAAACCTCAGGGAACAATGGTGAGTTCTAGAACCATCACCAGTAATAAACCTAAGGGAACAATGGTGAGTTCTAGAACCATCACCAGTAATAAACCTAAGGGAACAATGGTGAGTTCTAGAACCATCACCTGTAACAAATCTAAGGGAACAATGGTGAGTTCTGGAACCATCACCAGTAATAAACCTCAGGGCCCAATGGTGAGTTCTAGAACCATCACCGGCAATAAACCTAAGGGAACAATGGTGAGTTCTAGAACCATCACCGGTAATAAACCTAAGGGAACAATGGTGAGTTCTAGAACCATCACCGGCAATAAACCTAAGGGAACAACGGTGAGTTCTAGAACCATCACCGGCAATAAACCTAAGGGCACAGTGGAAAACAGCATCTAGGGGTTTAAGTATAGTGCTGCGTGCATATAGATAATATCCCCAGAATCTAAAATAGACATAAAAGTGTCCTGGACAATTTCCTTCCTATTAACAAAAGTCAGACATGCTTTGTTTCTGTAAAAGAAACCAACCTTGACCAACTTCTTCACTGAAAAAAAGCATGTGTCTTGTTTTATTTGTACTTAGAACTTCAGATCCAGTAGTGACCTGTGTGTTGGTGGTGTTTTAGTGTTTATATTGACATTAAGTTCTGTGTGTGTTTCAGTGGGGAGAGTGGATCAGGGAAGACTGAGGCCACTAAACTGCTGCTGCGTTACCTAGCAGCAATACACCACAAACACAACATTACACAACAGGTAAACACACACACTCACACACACTCTCACACACACTTCTGTATCCTAACCTTGTCTTCCTGTGTATGACTCCCTGTGTCTGTGCTGCTCAGATTAAGGTAGCTGGTTTCTGCATGCCTCTCTGTCTGTCAGTGTTCAGTAAAGCTTGGTTTGTGTCCCAATTACCATACTATCATTCCATTCTATTACCATACTATCATTCCATTATATTACCATACTATCATTCCATTCTATTACCATAATATCATTCCATTATATTACCATACTATCATTCCATTCTATTACCATACTATCATTCCATTCTATTACCATACTATCATTCCATTCTATTACCATACTATCATTCCATTCTATTACCATACTATCATTCCATTCTATTCATACTATCATTCCATTACTATCATTCCATTCTATTACCATACTATCATTCCATTCTATTACCATACTATCATTCCATTCTATTACCATACTATCATTCCATTCTATTACCATACTATCATTCCATTCTATTACCATAATATCATTCCATTCTATTACCATAGTATCATTCCATTCTATTACCATAATATCATTCCATTCTATTACCATAATATCATTCCATTCTATTACCATACTATCATTCCATTCTATTACCATACTATCATTCCATTCTATTACCATACTATCATTACATTCTATTACCATAATATCATTCCATTCTATTGCCATACTATCATTCCATTCTATTACCATACTATCATTCCATTCTATTGCCATACTATCATTCCATTCTATTACCATTGTGACTGTGTCTCTGTTGTGACTGTGTCTCTGCTGTACTGTTGTGACTGTTCTGACTGTGTCTCTGTTTACTGTTGTGACTGTTCTGATTGTCTCTGCGCTGTGCTGTTGTGACTGTTCTGACTGTCTCTGCAGAGTAGCTAGCTGTCTGCATGCTCTACCTGCTGTGTTCTGAAGAGTAGCTAGCTGTCTGCATGTTCTACCTGCTGTGTTCTGTAGAGTAGCTAGCTGTCTGCATGTTCTACCTGCTGTGTTCTGAAGAGTAGCTAGCTGTCTGCATGTTCTACCTGCTGTGTTCTGTAGAGTAGCTAGCTGTCTGCATGTTCTACCTGCTGTGATCTGTAGAGTAGCTAGCAGTCTGCATGTTCTACCTGCTGTGTTCTGAAGAGTAGCTAGCAGTCTGCATGTTCTACCTGCTGTGTTCTGTAGAGTAGCTAGCTACACTGTCTGCATGTTCTACCTGCTGTGTTCTGTAGAGTAGCTAGCTCCACTGTCTACATGTTCTACCTGCTGTGTTCTGTAGAGTAGCTAGCTGTCTGCATGTTCTACCTGCTGTGTTCTGTAGAGTAGCCAGCTACACTGTCTGCATGTTCTACCTGCGGTGTTCTGTAGAGTAGCTAGCTACACTGTCTGCATGTTCTACCTGCTGTGTTCTGAAGAGTAGCTACACTGTCTGCATGTTCTACCTGCTGTGTTCTGTAGAGTAGCTAGCTACACTGTCTGCATGTTCTACCTGCTGTGTTCTGTAGAGTAGCTAGCTGTCTACATGTTCTACCTGCTGTGTTCTGAAGAGTAGCTAGCTGTCTACATGTTCTACCTGTTGTGTTCTGTAGAGTAGCTAGCTACACTGTCTGCATGTTCTACCTGCTGTGTTCTGTAGAGTAGCTAGCTGTCTACATGTTCTACCTGCTGTGTTCTGAAGACTAGCTAGCTGTCTACATGTTCTACCTGTTGTGTTCTGTAGAGTAGCTAGCTACACTGTCTGCATGTTCTACCTGCTGTGTTCTGTAGAGTAGCTACACTGTCTGCATATTCTAACTGCTGTGTTCTGTAGAGTAGCTAGCTACACTGTCTGCATGTTCTACCTGCGGTGTTCTGTAGAGTAGCTAGCTACACTGTCTGCATGTTCTACCTGCGGTGTTCTGTAGAGTAGCTAGCTACACTGTCTGCATGTTCTACCTGCTGTGTTCTGTAGAGTAGCTAGCTGTCTACATGTTCTACCTGCTGTGTTCTGAAGACTAGCTAGCTGTCTACACGTTCTACCTGTTGTGTTCTGTAGAGTAGCTAGCTGTCTACATGTTCTACCTGCTGTGTTCTGTAGAGTAGCTAGCTGTCTACATGTTCTACCTGCTGTGTTCTGTAGAGTAGCTAGCTACACTGTCTACATGTTCTACCTGTTGTGTTCTGTAGAGTAGCTAGCTGTCTACATGTTCTACCTGCTGTGTTCTGTAGAGTAGCTAGCTGTCTACATGTCTACCTGCTGTGTTCTGTAGAGTAGCTAGCTGTCTACAGGTCTACCTGCTGTGTTCTGTAGAGTAGCTAGCTACACTTTCTACATGTTCTACCTGCTGTGTTCTGTAGATTAGCTAGCTCCACTGTCTGCATGTTCTATCTGCTGTGTTCTGTAGAGTAGCTAGCTACACTGTCTACATGTCTACCTGCTGTGTTCTGTAGAGTAGCTAGCTACACTGTCTACATGTTCTACCTGCTGTGTTCTGTAGAGTAGCTAGCTACACTGTCTATATGTCTACCTGCTGTGTTCTGTAGAGTAGCTAGCTACACTGTCTGCATGTTCTACCTGCTGTGTTCTGAAGAGTAGCTAGCTGTCTACATGTCTACCTGCTGTGTTCTGTAGAGTAGCTAGCTGTCTACATGTCTACCTGCTGTGTTCTGTAGAGTAGCTAGCTGCACTGTCTACATGTTCTACCTGCTGTGTTCTGTAGAGTAGCTAGCTGCACTGGACTTGTTCTACATGATGATATTTTCATTCTGATGTTTTATCTCTGAATACGCTGCCAGATTCTTGAGGCAGCTCCTCTTCTAGAATCCTTTGGAAATGCCAAAACAGTTCGCAACGACAACTCCAGTCGCTTCGGGAAATACGTGGAGATCTATCTGGAGGAGTGAGTATGATCTGGTATATATAGATCTATCTGGAACAGTGAGTATGATCTGGTATACATAGATCTATCTGGAACAGTGAGTATGATCAATAACTCTATACTCTGGTCTATAACCTCTATCTATAACCTCTATACTCTGGTCTATAACCTCTATCTATAAGCTCTATCCTCTGGTCAACATCCTCTATCCTCTGGTCTATAACCTCTATCCTCTGGTCTATAACCTCTATCCTCTGGTCTATAACCTCTATCCTCTGGTCTATAACCTCTATCCTCTATCTATAACCTCTATTTATAACCTCTATCCTCTGGTCTATAACCTCTATCCTCTGGTCTATATCCTCTATCCTCTGGTCTATATCCTCTATCCTCTGGTCTATAACCTCTATCCTCTGGTCTATAACCTCTATCCTTTGGTCTATATCCTCTATCCTCTGGTCTATAACCTCTATTTATAACCTCTATCCTCTGGTCTATAACCTCTATCCTCTGGTCTATAACCTCTATCCTCTGGTCTATAACCTCTATTTATAACCTCTATCCTCTGGTCAACATCCTCTATCCTCTGGTCTATAACCTCTATCCTCTATCTATAACCTCTATCTATAACCTCTATCCTCTGATAATAATAATATATAATATATCCGATTTAGCAGACGCTTTTGTCCAAAGCGACTTACAAGTCGGCTGGGGCCACTACTTTTGCATATGGGTGGCCCCAGTGGGAAACGAACCCACGACGCTTGGCGTTGCAAGCGCCATGCTCTACCGACTGAGCCACACAGGACCCTCTGGTCTATAACCTCTATCCTCTGGTCTATATCCTCTATCCTCTGGTCTATAACCTCTATCCTCTGGTCTATAACCTCTATCCTCTATCTATAACCTCTATCTATAACCTCTATTCTCTGGTCTATAAGCTCTATCTTGAACCTCTATCCTCTGCTCTATAACCTCTATCCTCTGGTCTATAATCTCTATCTATAACCTCCATCCTCTGGTCTATTACCTCTATCTATAACCTCTATCGTCTGGTCTATAACCTCTATCCTCTATCTATAACCTCTATCCTCTGGTCTATAACCTCTATCCTCTGGTCTATATCCTCTATCCTCTGGTCTATAACCTCTATGCTCTGGTCTATAACCTCTATCCTCTGGTCTATAACCTCTATCCTCTGGTCTATAACGTCTATCCTCTGGTCTATATCCTCTATCCTCTGGTCTATAACTTCTATCCTCTGGTCTATAACCTCTATTTATATCCTCTATCCTCTGGTCTATAACCTCTATGCTCTGGTCTATAACCTCTATCCTCTGGTCTATAACCTCTATCCTCTGGCCTCTTACCTCTATCTATAACCTCTATACTCTGGTCTATAACCTCTATTTATAACCTCTATCCTCTGGTCAACATCCTCTATCCTCTGGTCTATAACCTCTATCCTCTGGTCTATAACCTCTATCCTCTGGTCTATAACCTCTATCCTCTGGTCTATAACCTCTATCCTCTGGTCTATATCCTCTATCCTCTGGTCTATAACCTCTATCTATAACCTCTATCCTCTGGTCTATAAACTCTATCCTCTGGTCTATAACCTCCATCCGCTGGTCTATAACCTCCATCCTCTGGTCTATAACCGCTATCTATAACCTCTATCTATAACCTCTATCCTCTGGTCTATAACTCTATCTATAACCTCTATCCTCTGGTCTATAATCTCTATCCTCTGGTCTTTAACCTCCTATCTATAACCTCTATCCTCTATCTATAACCTCTATCCTCTGGTTTATAACCTCTATGCTCTGGTCTATAACCTCTATCCTCTGGTCTATAACCTCTATCTATTACCTATTTCCTCTTGTCTATTATCTCTATTCTCTGGTCTATAACCTCTATCCTCTGGTCTATAACCTCTATCCTCTGGTCTAAAACCTATATCCTCTGATCTATAACCTCTATCCTCTGGTCTATAACCTCTATCCTCTGGCCTATAACCTCTATGCTCTGGTCTATAATCTCTATCTATAAACTCTATCCTCTGGTCTATAACCTCTATCCTCTGGTCTATAATCTCTATCTATAACCTCTATCCTCTATCTATAACCTCTATCCTCTGGTCTATAACCTCCATGCTCTGGTCTATAACCTCATTCTATAACCTCTATCGTCTGGTCTATAACCTCTATCCTCTGGTCTATAACCTCTATCTATAACCTCTATCCTCTGGTCTATAACCTCTATCCTCTGGTCTATAACCTCTATCGTCTGGTCTGTAACATCTATCCTCTGGTCTATAACCTCTATCCTCTGGTCTATAACCTCTATCCTCTATCTATAACCTCTATCTATAACCTCTATCCTCTGGTCTATAACCTCTATTCTCTGGTCTATAAGCTCTATCTTGAACCTCTATCCTCTGGTCTATAACCTCTATCCTCTGGTCTATAACCTCTATCTATAACCTCCATCCTCTGGTCTACTACCTCTATCTATAACCTCTATCCTCTATCTATAACCTCTATCCTCTGGTCTATAACCTCTATCCTCTGGTCTATATCCTCTATCCTCTGGTCTATAACTTCTATCCTCTGGTCTATAACCTCTATTTATATCCTCTATCCTCTGGTCTATAACCTCTATGCTCTGGTCTATAACCTCTATCCTCTGGTCTATAACCTCTATCCTCTGGTCTATATCCTCTATCCTCTGGTCTATAACCTCTATGCTCTGGTCTATAACCTCTATCCTCTGGCCTATAACCTCTATGCTCTGGTCTATAATCTCTATCTATAAACTCTATCCTCTGGTCTATAACCTCTATCCTCTGGTCTATAATCTCTATCTATAACCTCTATCCTCTATCTATAACCTCTATCCTCTGGTCTATAACCTCCATGCTCTGGTCTATAACCTCATTCTATAACCTCTATCGTCTGGTCTATAACCTCTATCCTCTGGTCTATAACCTCTATCTATAACCTCTATCCTCTGGTCTATAACCTCTATCCTCTGGTCTATAACCTCTATCGTCTGGTCTGTAACATCTATCCTCTGGTCTATAACCTCTATCCTCTGGTCTATAACCTCTATCCTCTATCTATAACCTCTATCTATAACCTCTATCCTCTGGTCTATAACCTCTATTCTCTGGTCTATAAGCTCTATCTTGAACCTCTATCCTCTGGTCTATAACCTCTATCCTCTGGTCTATAACCTCTATCTATAACCTCCATCCTCTGGTCTATTACCTCTATCTATAACCTCTATCGTCTGGTCTATAACCTCTATCCTCTATCTATAACCTCTATCCTCTGGTCTATAACCTCTATCCTCTGGTCTATATCCTCTATCCTCTGGTCTATAACTTCTATCCTCTGGTCTATAACCTCTATTTATATCCTCTATCCTCTGGTCTATAACCTCTATGCTCTGGTCTATAACCTCTATCCTCTGGTCTATAACCTCTATCCTCTGGTCTATATCCTCTATCCTCTGGTCTATAACCTCTATGCTCTGGTCTGTAACCTCTATCCTCTGGTCTATAACCTCTATCCTCTGGTCTATATCCTCTATCCTCTGGTCTATAACCTCTATCTATAACCTCTATCCTCTGGTCTATAAACTCTATCCTCTGGTCTATAACCTCCATCCGCTGGTCTATAACCTCCATCCTCTGGTCTATAACCGCTATCTATAACCTCTATCTATAACCTCTATCCTCTGGTCTATAACTCTATCTATAACCTCTATCCTCTGGTCTATAATCTCTATCCTCTGGTCTATAACCTCCTATCTATAACCTCTATCCTCTATCTATAACCTCTATCCTCTGGTTTATAACCTCTATGCTCTGGTCTATAACCTCTATCCTCTATCTATAACCTATTTCCTCTTGTCTATTATCTCTATTCTCTGGTCTATAACCTCTATCCTCTGGTCTATAACCTCTATCCTCTGGTCTATAACCTCTATCCTCTGGTCTAAAACCTATATCCTCTGATCTATAACCTCTATCCTCTGGTCTATAACCTCTATCCTCTGGCCTATAACCTCTATGCTCTGGTCTATAACCTCTATCCTCTGGCCTATAACCTCTATGCTCTGGTCTATAATCTCTATCTATAAACTCTATCCTCTGGTCTATAACCTCTATCCTCTGGTCTATAATCTCTATCTATAACCTCTATCCTCTGGTCTATAACCTCCATGCTCTGGTCTATAACCTCATTCTATAACCTCTATCGTCTGGGCTATAAACTCTATCCTCTGGTCTATAACCTCTATCTATAACCTCTATCCTCTGGTCTATAACCTCTATCCTCTGGTCTATAACCTCTATCGTCTGGTCTGTAACATCTATCCTCTGGTCTATAACCTCTATCCTCTGGTCTATAACCTCTATCCTCTATCTATAACCTCTATCTATAACCTCTATCCTCTGGTCTATAACCTCTATTCTCTGGTCTATAAGCTCTATCTTGAACCTCTATCCTCTGGTCTATAACCTCTATCCTCTGGTCTATAACCTCTATCTATAACCTCCATCCTCTGGTCTATTACCTCTATCTATAACCTCTATCGTCTGGTCTATAACCTCTATCCTCTATCTATAACCTCTATCCTCTGGTCTATATCCTCTATCCTCTGGTCTATAACCTCTATGCTCTGGTCTATAACCTCTATCCTCTGGTCTATAACCTCTATCCTCTGGTCTATATCCTCTATCCTCTGGTCTATAACTTCTATCCTCTGGTCTATAACCTCTATTTATATCCTCTATCCTCTGCTCTATAACCTCTATGCTCTGGTCTATATCCTCTATCCTCTGGTCTATAACCTCTATGCTCTGGTCTATAACCTCTATCCTCTGGTCTATAACCTCTATCCTCTGGTCTATAACCTCTATCCTCTGGTCTATAACCTCTATCCTCTGGTCTATATCCTCTATCCTCTGGTCTATAACTTCTATCCTCTGGTCTATAACCTCTATTTATATCCTCTATCCTCTGGTCTATAACCTCTATGCTCTGGTCTATAACCTCTATCCTCTGGTCTATAACCTCTATGCTCTGGTCTATAACCTCTATCCTCTGGTCTATATCCTCTATCCTCTGGTCTATAACCTCTATCTATAACCTCTATCCTCTGGTCTATAACCTCTATCCTCTGGTCTATAACTTCTATCCTCTGGTCTATAACCTCTATTTATATCCTCTATCCTCTGGTCTATATCCTCTATCCTCTGGTCTATAACCTCTATCTATAACCTCTATCCTCTGGTCTATAAACTCTATCCTCTGGTCTATAACCTCCATCCTCTGGTCTATAACCTCCATCCTCTGGTCTATAACCTCTATCTATAACCTCTATCCTCTATCTATAACCTCTATCTATAACCTCTATCTATAATCTCTATCCTCTGGTCTATAACTCTATCTATAACCTCTATCCTCTGGTCTATAATCTCTATCCTCTGGTCTATAACCTCCTATCTATAACCTCTATTCTCTGGTCTATAACCTCTATCTATAACCTCTATCCCCTGGCCTATAACCTCTATTTATAACCTCTATCCTCACGTCTATAAACTCTATCCTCTGGTCTATATCCTCTATCTATAATCTCTACTCTCTGGTCTATAACCTCTATCTATAACCTCTATCTTCTGGTCTATTACCTCTATCCTCTGGTCTATAACCTCTATCCTCTGGTCTGTAACAGCTATCCTCTGGTCTATAACCTCTATCGTCTGGTCTATAACCTCTATCCTCTGGTCTATAACCTCTATCTATAACCTCTATCCTCTGGTCTATAACCTCTATCCTCTGGTCTATAACCTCTATCGTCTGGTCTGTAACATCTATCCTCTGGTCTATAACCTCTATCCTCTGGTCTATAACCTCTATCCTCTATCTATAACCTCTATCTATAACCTCTATCTTCTGGTCTATAACCTCTATTCTCTGGTCTATAAGCTCTATCTTGAACCTCTATCCTCTGGTCTATAACCTCTATCCTCTGGTCTATAACCTCTATCTATAACCTCCATCCTCTGGTCTATTACCTCTATCTATAACCTCTATCGTCTGGTCTATAACCTCTATCCTCTATCTATAACCTCTATCCTCTGGTCTATATCCTCTATCCTCTGGTCTATAACCTCTATGCTCTGGTCTATAACCTCTATCCTCTGGTCTATAACCTCTATCCTCTGGTCTATATCCTCTATCCTCTGGTCTATAACTTCTATCCTCTGGTCTATAACCTCTATTTATATCCTCTATCCTCTGCTCTATAACCTCTATGCTCTGGTCTATAACCTCTATCCTCTGGTCTATAACCTCTATCCTCTGGTCTATATCCTCTATCCTCTGGTCTATAACCTCTATGCTCTGGTCTATAACCTCTATCCTCTGGTCTATAACCTCTATCCTCTGGTCTATAACCTCTATCCTCTGGTCTATAACCTCTATCCTCTGGTCTATATCCTCTATCCTCTGGTCTATAACTTCTATCCTCTGGTCTATAACCTCTATTTATATCCTCTATCCTCTGGTCTATAACCTCTATGCTCTGGTCTATAACCTCTATCCTCTGGTCTATATCCTCTATCCTCTGGTCTATAACCTCTATCTATAACCTCTATCCTCTGGTCTATAACCTCTATGCTCTGGTCTATAACCTCTATCCTCTGGTCTATATCCTCTATCCTCTGGTCTATAACCTCTATCTATAACCTCTATCCTCTGGTCTATAACCTCTATCCTCTGGTCTATAACTTCTATCCTCTGGTCTATAACCTCTATTTATATCCTCTATCCTCTGGTCTATATCCTCTATCCTCTGGTCTATAACCTCTATGCTCTGGTCTATAACCTCTATCCTCTGGTCTATAACCTCTATCCTCTGGTCTATAACCTCTATCCTCTGGTCTATATCCTCTATCCTCTGGTCTATAACTTCTATCCTCTGGTCTATAACCTCTATTTATATCCTCTATCCTCTGGTCTATAACCTCTATCCTCTGGTCTATAACCTCTATCCTCTGGTCTAAAACCTATATCCTCTGATCTATAACCTCTATCCTCTGGTCTATAACCTCTATCCTCTGGCCTATAACCTCTATGCTCTGGTCTATAACCTCTATCCTCTGGCCTATAACCTCTATGCTCTGGTCTATAATCTCTATCTATAAACTCTATCCTCTGGTCTATAACCTCTATCCTCTGGTCTATAATCTCTATCTATAACCTCTATCCTCTGGTCTATAACCTCCATGCTCTGGTCTATAACCTCATTCTATAACCTCTATCGTCTGGGCTATAAACTCTATCCTCTGGTCTATAACCTCTATCTATAACCTCTATCCTCTGGTCTATAACCTCTATCCTCTGGTCTATAACCTCTATCGTCTGGTCTGTAACATCTATCCTCTGGTCTATAACCTCTATCCTCTGGTCTATAACCTCTATCCTCTATCTATAACCTCTATCTATAACCTCTATCCTCTGGTCTATAACCTCTATTCTCTGGTCTATAAGCTCTATCTTGAACCTCTATCCTCTGGTCTATAACCTCTATCCTCTGGTCTATAACCTCTATCTATAACCTCCATCCTCTGGTCTATTACCTCTATCTATAACCTCTATCGTCTGGTCTATAACCTCTATCCTCTATCTATAACCTCTATCCTCTGGTCTATATCCTCTATCCTCTGGTCTATAACCTCTATCCTCTGGTCTATATCCTCTATCCTCTGGTCTATAACCTCTATGCTCTGGTCTGTAACCTCTATCCTCTGGTCTATAACCTCTATCCTCTGGTCTATATCCTCTATCCTCTGGTCTATAACCTCTATCTATAACCTCTATCCTCTGGTCTATAAACTCTATCCTCTGGTCTATAACCTCCATCCGCTGGTCTATAACCTCCATCCTCTGGTCTATAACCGCTATCTATAACCTCTATCTATAACCTCTATCCTCTGGTCTATAACTCTATCTATAACCTCTATCCTCTGGTCTATAATCTCTATCCTCTGGTCTATAACCTCCTATCTATAACCTCTATCCTCTATCTATAACCTCTATCCTCTGGTTTATAACCTCTATGCTCTGGTCTATAACCTCTATCCTCTGGTCTATAACCTCTATCTATAACCTATTTCCTCTTGTCTATTATCTCTATTCTCTGGTCTATAACCTCTATCCTCTGGTCTATAACCTCTATCCTCTGGTCTATAACCTCTATCCTCTGGTCTAAAACCTATATCCTCTGATCTATAACCTCTATCCTCTGGTCTATAACCTCTATCCTCTGGCCTATAACCTCTATGCTCTGGTCTATAACCTCTATCCTCTGGCCTATAACCTCTATGCTCTGGTCTATAATCTCTATCTATAAACTCTATCCTCTGGTCTATAACCTCTATCCTCTGGTCTATAATCTCTATCTATAACCTCTATCCTCTGGTCTATAACCTCCATGCTCTGGTCTATAACCTCATTCTATAACCTCTATCGTCTGGGCTATAAACTCTATCCTCTGGTCTATAACCTCTATCTATAACCTCTATCCTCTGGTCTATAACCTCTATCCTCTGGTCTATAACCTCTATCGTCTGGTCTGTAACATCTATCCTCTGGTCTATAACCTCTATCCTCTGGTCTATAACCTCTATCCTCTATCTATAACCTCTATCTATAACCTCTATCCTCTGGTCTATAACCTCTATTCTCTGGTCTATAAGCTCTATCTTGAACCTCTATCCTCTGGTCTATAACCTCTATCCTCTGGTCTATAACCTCTATCTATAACCTCCATCCTCTGGTCTATTACCTCTATCTATAACCTCTATCGTCTGGTCTATAACCTCTATCCTCTATCTATAACCTCTATCCTCTGGTCTATATCCTCTATCCTCTGGTCTATAACCTCTATGCTCTGGTCTATAACCTCTATCCTCTGGTCTATAACCTCTATCCTCTGGTCTATATCCTCTATCCTCTGGTCTATAACTTCTATCCTCTGGTCTATAACCTCTATTTATATCCTCTATCCTCTGCTCTATAACCTCTATGCTCTGGTCTATATCCTCTATCCTCTGGTCTATAACCTCTATGCTCTGGTCTATAACCTCTATCCTCTGGTCTATAACCTCTATCCTCTGGTCTATAACCTCTATCCTCTGGTCTATAACCTCTATCCTCTGGTCTATATCCTCTATCCTCTGGTCTATAACTTCTATCCTCTGGTCTATAACCTCTATTTATATCCTCTATCCTCTGGTCTATAACCTCTATGCTCTGGTCTATAACCTCTATCCTCTGGTCTATATCCTCTATCCTCTGGTCTATAACCTCATTCTATAACCTCTATCCTCTGGTCTATAACCTCTATGCTCTGGTCTATAACCTCTATCCTCTGGTCTATATCCTCTATCCTCTGGTCTATAACCTCTATCTATAACCTCTATCCTCTGGTCTATAACCTCTATCCTCTGGTCTATAACTTCTATCCTCTGGTCTATAACCTCTATTTATATCCTCTATCCTCTGGTCTATATCCTCTATCTATAACCTCTATCCTCTGGTCTATAAACTCTATCCTCTGGTCTATAACCTCCATCCTCTGGTCTATAACCTCCATCCTCTGGTCTATAACCTCTATCTATAACCTCTATCCTCTATCTATAACCTCTATCTATAACCTCTATCTATAATCTCTATCCTCTGGTCTATAACTCTATCTATAACCTCTATCCTCTGGTCTATAATCTCTATCCTCTGGTCTATAACCTCCTATCTATAACCTCTATTCTCTGGTCTATAACCTCTATCTATAACCTCTATCCCCTGGCCTATAACCTCTATTTATAACCTCTATCCTCACGTCTATAAACTCTATCCTCTGGTCTATATCCTCTATCTATAATCTCTACTCTCTGGTCTATAACCTCTATCTATAACCTCTATCTTCTGGTCTATTACCTCTATCCTCTGGTCTATAACCTCTATCCTCTGGTCTGTAACAGCTATCCTCTGGTCTATAACCTCTATCGTCTGGTCTATAACCTCTATCCTCTGGTCTATAACCTCTATCTATAACCTCTATCCTCTGGTCTATAACCTCTATCCTCTGGTCTATAACCTCTATCGTCTGGTCTGTAACATCTATCCTCTGGTCTATAACCTCTATCCTCTGGTCTATAACCTCTATCCTCTATCTATAACCTCTATCTATAACCTCTATCTTCTGGTCTATAACCTCTATTCTCTGGTCTATAAGCTCTATCTTGAACCTCTATCCTCTGGTCTATAACCTCTATCCTCTGGTCTATAACCTCTATCTATAACCTCCATCCTCTGGTCTATTACCTCTATCTATAACCTCTATCGTCTGGTCTATAACCTCTATCCTCTATCTATAACCTCTATCCTCTGGTCTATATCCTCTATCCTCTGGTCTATAACCTCTATGCTCTGGTCTATAACCTCTATCCTCTGGTCTATAACCTCTATCCTCTGGTCTATATCCTCTATCCTCTGGTCTATAACTTCTATCCTCTGGTCTATAACCTCTATTTATATCCTCTATCCTCTGCTCTATAACCTCTATGCTCTGGTCTATAACCTCTATCCTCTGGTCTATAACCTCTATCCTCTGGTCTATATCCTCTATCCTCTGGTCTATAACCTCTATGCTCTGGTCTATAACCTCTATCCTCTGGTCTATAACCTCTATCCTCTGGTCTATAACCTCTATCCTCTGGTCTATAACCTCTATCCTCTGGTCTATATCCTCTATCCTCTGGTCTATAACTTCTATCCTCTGGTCTATAACCTCTATTTATATCCTCTATCCTCTGGTCTATAACCTCTATGCTCTGGTCTATAACCTCTATCCTCTGGTCTATATCCTCTATCCTCTGGTCTATAACCTCTATCTATAACCTCTATCCTCTGGTCTATAACCTCTATGCTCTGGTCTATAACCTCTATCCTCTGGTCTATATCCTCTATCCTCTGGTCTATAACCTCTATCTATAACCTCTATCCTCTGGTCTATAACCTCTATCCTCTGGTCTATAACTTCTATCCTCTGGTCTATAACCTCTATTTATATCCTCTATCCTCTGGTCTATATCCTCTATCCTCTGGTCTATAACCTCTATCTATAACCTCTATCCTCTGGTCTATAAACTCTATCCTCTGGTCTATAACCTCCATCCTCTGGTCTATAACCTCCATCCTCTGGTCTATAACCTCTATCTATAACCTCTATCCTCTATCTATAACCTCTATCTATAACCTCTATCTATAATCTCTATCCTCTGGTCTATAACTCTATCTATAACCTCTATCCTCTGGTCTATAATCTCTATCCTCTGGTCTATAACCTCCTATCTATAACCTCTATTCTCTGGTCTATAACCTCTATCTATAACCTCTATCCCCTGGCCTATAACCTCTATTTATAACCTCTATCCTCACGTCTATAAACTCTATCCTCTGGTCTATATCCTCTATCTATAATCTCTACTCTCTGGTCTATAACCTCTATCTATAACCTCTATCTTCTGGTCTATTACCTCTATCCTCTGGTCTATAACCTCTATCCTCTGGTCTGTAACAGCTATCCTCTGGTCTATAACCTCTATCGTCTGGTCTATAACCTCTATCCTCTGGTCTATAACCTCTATCTATAACCTCTATCCTCTGGTCTATAACCTCTATCCTCTGGTCTATAACCTCTATCGTCTGGTCTGTAACATCTATCCTCTGGTCTATAACCTCTATCCTCTGGTCTATAACCTCTATCCTCTATCTATAACCTCTATCTATAACCTCTATCTTCTGGTCTATAACCTCTATTCTCTGGTCTATAAGCTCTATCTTGAACCTCTATCCTCTGGTCTATAACCTCTATCCTCTGGTCTATAACCTCTATCTATAACCTCCATCCTCTGGTCTATTACCTCTATCTATAACCTCTATCGTCTGGTCTATAACCTCTATCCTCTGGTCTATATCCTCTATCCTCTGGTCTATAACCTCTATGCTCTGGTCTATAACCTCTATCCTCTGGTCTATAACCTCTATCCTCTGGTCTATAACCTCTATCCTCTGGTCTATATCCTCTATCCTCTGGTCTATATCCTCTATCCTCTGGTCTATAACTTCTATCCTCTGGTCTATAACCTCTATTTATATCCTCTATCCTCTGGTCTATAACCTCTATGCTCTGGTCTATAACCTCTATCCTCTGGTCTATAACCTCTATCCTCTGGTCTATAACTTCTATCCTCTGGTCTATAACCTCTATTTATATCCTCTATCCTCTGGTCTATAACCTCTATCCTCTGGTCTATAACTTCTATCCTCTGGTCTATAACCTCTATTTATATCCTCTATCCTCTGGTCTATAACCTCTATGCTCTGGTCTATAACCTCTATCCTCTGGTCTATATCCTCTATCCTCTGGTCTATAACCTCTATCTATAACCTCTATCCTCTGGTCTATAACCTCTATTCTCTGGTCTATATCCTCTATCCTCTGGTCTATAACTTCTATCCTCTGGTCTATAACCTCTATTTATATCCTCTATCCTCTGGTCTATAACCTCTATGCTCTGGTCTATAACCTCTATCCTCTGGTCTATATCCTCTATCCTCTGGTCTATAACCTCTATCTATAACCTCTATCCTCTGGTCTATAAACTCTATCCTCTGGTCTATAACCTCCATCCTCTGGTCTATAACCTCCATCCTCTGGTCTATAACCTCTATCTATAACCTCTATCCTCTATCTATAACCTCTATCTATAACCTCTATCCTCTGGTCTATAACTCTATCTATAACCTCTATCCTCTGGTCTATAATCTCTATCCTCTGGTCTATAACCTCTATCTATAACCTCTATCCTCTGGTCTATAAACTCTATCCTCTGGTCTATAACCTCCATCCTCTGGTCTATAACCTCCATCCTCTGGTCTATAACCTCTATCTATAACCTCTATCCTCTATCTATAACCTCTATCTATAACCTCTATCCTCTGGTCTATAACCTCCTATCTATAACCTCTATTCTCTGGTCTATAACCTCTATCTATAACTTCTATCCTCTATCTATAACCTCTATCTATAACCTCTATCCTATGGTCTATAACCTCTATCTATAACCTCTATCCCCTGGCCTATAACCCCTATTTATAACCTCTATCCTCACGTCTATAAACTCTATCCTCTGGTCTATATCCTCTATCTATAATCTCTACCCTCTGGTCTATAACCTCTATCTATAACCTCTATCTTCTGGTCTATTACCTCTATCCTCTGGTCTATTACCTCTATCCTCTGGTCTATAACCTATATCCTCTGGTCTATAACCTCTATCCTCTGGTCTATAACCTATATCCTCTGGTCTATAACCTATATCGTCTGGTCTATAACCTCTATCCTCTGGTCTATAACCTCTATCTATAACCTATATCCTCTATCTATTATCTCTATCCTCTATCTATAACCTCTATCTATAAGCTGTATCTACAACCTCTATCTATAACCTCTATCCTCTATCTTTAACCTCTATCCTCTATCTATAACCTCTATCTGCAACCTCTATCTATAACCTCTTCCTCTATCTATAACTCCTCCTTACTTCCGGCGCCGACAGAGATGGCCGCCTCGCTTCGCATTCCTAGGAAACAATGCAGTTTTTTGTTTTTTTTACGTGTTATTTCTTACATTAGTACCTCAGGTCATCTTAGGTTTCATTACATACAGTCGAGAAGAACTACTGTATATAAGATCAGCGTCAACTCACCATCAGTACGACCAAGAATATGTTTTTCGCGACGCAGATCCTGTGTTCTGCCTTACAAACAGGACAACGGAATGGATTGCATGCAGCGACCCAAAAAAACGACTCAGAAAAAGAGGGAAACGAGGCGGTCTTCTGGTCAGACTACGGAGACGGGCACATCGTGCCCCACTTCCTAGCATTCTTCCTGCCAATGTCCAGTCTCTTGACAACAAGGTTGATGAAATCCGAGCAAGTGTAGCATTCCAGAGGGACATCAGAGACTGTAACGTTCTGTGCTTCACGGAAACATGGCTCACTGGAGAGACGCTATCCGAAGCGGTGCAGCCAACGGGTTTCTCCACGCATCGCGCCGACAGAAACAAACACCTTTCTGGTAAAGAAGAGGGGTGGGGGTGTATGCCTTATGGCTAACGAGGCATGGTGCGATGAAAGAAACATACAGGAACTCAAATCCTTCTGTTCACCTGATTTAGAATTCCTCACAATCAAATGTAGACCGCATTATCTACCATGAGAATTCTCTTCGATTATAATCACAGCCGTATATATCCCCCCCCAAGCAGACACATCGATGGCTCTGAACAAACTTTATTTAACTCTTTGCAAACTGGAAACCATTTATCCGTAGGCTGCATTCATTGTTGCTGGAGATTTTAACAAGGCTAATCTGAAAACAAGACTCCCTAAATTTTATCAGCATATCGATTGCGCAACCAGGGGTGGAAAAACCTTGGATCACTGTTACTCTAACTTCTGTGACGCATATAAGGCCCTGCCCCGCCCCCCTTTCGGAAAAGCTGACCACGACTCCATTTTGCTGATACCTGCCTACAGACAAAAATTTAAAAAAGAAGCTCCCACGCTGAGGTCTGTCCAACGCTGGTCCGACCAAGCTGACTCCACACTCCAAGACTGCTTCCATCATGTGGACTGGGACATGTTTCGTATTGCATCAGATAACAACATTACCGAATACGCTGATTCGGTGTGTGAGTTCATTAGAACGTGCGTTGAAGATGTCGTTCCCATAGCAACGATTAAAACATTCCCTAACCAGAAACCGTGGATTGATGGCAGCATTCGCGTGAAACTGAAAGTGTGAACCACTGCTTTCAATCAGGGCAAGGTGTCTGGTAACATGTCTGAATACAAACAGTGCAGCTATTCCCTCCGTAAGGCAATCAAACAAGCTAAGCGTCAGTATAGAGACAAAGTAGAATCTCAATTCAACGGCTCAGCCACAAGAGGCATGTGGCAGGGTCTACAGTCAATCACGGACTACAGGAAGAAATCCAGCCCAGTCACGGACCAGGATGTCTTGCTCCCAGGCAGACTAAATAACTTTTTTGCCCGCTTTGAGGACAATACAGTGCCACTGACACGGCCTGCAACGGAAACATGCGGTCTCTCCTTCACTGCAGCCGAGGTGAGTAAAACATTTAAACGTGTTAACCCTCGCAAGGCTGCAGGCCCAGACGGCATCCCCAGCCGCGCCCTCAGAGCATGCGCAGACCAGCTGGCTGGTGTGTTTACGGACATATTCAATCAATCCCTATACCAGTCTGCTGTTCCCACATGCTTCAAGAGGGCCACCATTGTTCCTGTTCCCAAAAAAGCTAAGGTAACTGAGCTAAACGACTACCGCCCCGTAGCACTCACTTCCGTCATCATGAAGTGCTTTGAGAGACTAGTCAAGGACCATATCACCTCCACCCTACCTGACACCCTAGACCCACTCCAATTTGCTTACCGCCCAAATAGGTCCACAGACGATGCAATCTCAACCACACTGCACACTGCCCTAACCCATCTGGACAAGAGGAATACCTATGTGAGAATGCTGTTCATCGATTACAGCTCGGCATTCAACACCATAGTACCCTCCAAGCTCGTCATCAAGCTCGAGACCCTGGGTCTCGACCCCGCCCTGTGCAACTGGGTACTGGACTTCCTGACGGGCCGCCCCCAGGTGGTGAGGGTAGGTAACAACATCTCCTCCCCGCTGATCCTCAACACTGGGGCCCCACAAGGGTGCGTTCTGAGCCCTCTCCTGTACTCCCTGTTCACCCACGACTGCGTGGCCACGCACGCCTCCAACTCAATCATCAAGTTTGCGGACGACACAACAGTGGTAGGCTTGATTACCAACAACGACGAGACGGCCTACAGGGAGGAGGTGAGGGCCCTTGGAGTGTGGTGTCAGGAAAATAACCTCACACTCAACGTCAACAAAACTAAGGAGATGATTGTGGACTTCAGGAAACAGCAGAGGGAACACCCCCTATCCACATCGATGGAACAGTAGTGGAGAGAGTAGCAAGTTTTAAGTTCCTCGGCATACACATCACAGACAAACTGAATTGGTCCACTCACACAGACAGCATCGTGAAGAAGGCGCAGCAGCGCCTCTTCAACCTCAGGAGGCTGAAGAAATTCGGCTTGTCACCAAAAGCACTCACAAACTTCTACAGATGCACAATCGAGAGCATCCTGGCGGGCTGTATCACCGCCTGGTACGGCAACTGCTCCGCCCTCAACCGTAAGGCTCTCCAGAGGGTAGTGAGGTCTGCACAACGCATCACCGGGGGCAAACTACCTGCCCTCCAGGACACCTAAACCACCCGTTGTTACAGGAAGGCCATAACGATCATCAAGGGCATCAACCACCCAAGCCACTGCGTGTTCACCCCGCTATCATCCAGGAGGCGAGGTCAGTACAGGTGCATCAAAGCTGGGACCGAGAGACTGAAAAACAGCTTCTATCTCAAGGCCATCAGACTGTTAAACAGCCACCACTAACATTGAGTGGCTGCTGCCTACACACTGACTCAACTCCAGCCACTTTAATAATGGGAATTGATGGGAAATGATGTAAATATATCACTAGCCACTTTAAACAATGCTACCTTATATAATGTTACTTACCCTAAATTATTCTTCTCATATGCATATGTATATACTGTACTCTATATCATCGACTGCATCCTTATGTAATACATGTATCACTAGCCACTTTAACTATGCCACTTTGTTTACATACTGCCGTGTTAACTCTAGGGGTGTGTGTGTGTTAACTCTAGGGGGTGTTAACTCTAGGGGTGGTGTGTGTGTTAACTCTAGGGGTGTGTGTGTGTGTTAACTCTAGCAGTGTGTGTGTGTTAACTCTAGGGGTGTGTGTGTGTTAACTCTAGGGGGTGTGTGTGTGTGTTAACTCTAGGGTTGTGTGTGTGTTAACTCTAGCGGTGTGTGTGTGTTAACTCTAGGGGTGTGTGTGTGTGTGTTAACTCTAGGGGTGTGTGTGTGTTAACTCTAGGGGTGTGTGTGTGTTAACTCGTGTGTGTGTGTGTGTGTGTGTGTGTGTGTGTGTGTCTAGGGGTGTGATCAGCGGTGCCATAACCTCTCAGTATCTGATGGAAAAGTCCCGTATAGTCTTCCAGGTGAGATACACACACCACACCACACACACACACACACACACCACACCACACCCCACAGTCACATGGACACATGTGTCTTTGAATAGGTGCTAAATGACTGAGATGTTTCTACAGGCCAGAGATGAGAGGAACTATCATATCTTCTATGAGATGCTGTCAGGTCTCCCCCCCCAGCAGAGGCAGGCCTTCTACCTGCAGGAGGCTGAGACCTACTATTACCTGAACCAGGTAGACACACACACACACACACACACACACACACACACACACACACACACACACACACACACACACACACACACACACTACACACACACACACACACACAGCTGATGGCGATGTTCATGTGTGTCCAGGGAGGGGATTGTGGGATAGCAGGAAAGAGTGACAGGGAGGACTTCCTCCGTCTGCTGGCTGCTATGGAGATCCTTCACTTCACCCCTGACGACCAGGCGTCCATCTTTAGAGTCCTGTCTTCTATTCTACACCTGGGGAACGTCTACTTCCAAAGATATGAGGTATGACTGTCTAACCCGAACCTTAAAGGGATAGTCTGGAGAATGTCTACTACCAAAGATATGAGGTATGTTAGTCTAACCCGAACCTTAAAGGGATAGTCTGGGGAATGTCTACTTCCAAAGATATGAGGTATGGTAGTCTAACCCAAGCCTTAAAGGGATAGTCTGGAGAATGTCTACTTCCAAAGATATGAGGTATGACTGTCTAACCCCAACCTTAAAGGGATAGTCTGGGGAATGTCTACTTCCAAAGATATGAGGTATGACTGTCTAACCCGAACCTTAAAGGGATAGTCTGGAGAATGTCTACTTCCAAAGATATGAGGTATGGTAG
Organism: Oncorhynchus masou masou; assembly: GCF_036934945.1. Taxonomy (NCBI): domain Eukaryota; kingdom Metazoa; phylum Chordata; class Actinopteri; order Salmoniformes; family Salmonidae; genus Oncorhynchus; species Oncorhynchus masou. The sequence goes on along the minus strand of NW_027011461.1, from coordinate 112,102 downwards.
TCTAACCCAAACCTTAAAGGGATAGTCTGGGGAATGTCTACTCCCAAAGATATGGCTGTCTAACCCAAACCTTAAAGGGATAGTCTGGAGAATGTCTTCTTCCAAAGATATGAGGTATGACTGTCTAACCCGAACCTTAAAGGGATAGTCTGGGGAATGTCTACTTCCAAAGATATGAGGTATGGTAGTCTAACCCGAACCTTAAAGGGATAGTCTGGGGAATGTCTACTTCCAAAGATATGAGGTATGGTAGTCTAACCCGAACCTTAAAGGGATAGTCTGGGGAATGTCTACTTCCAAAGATATGAGGTATGACTGTCTAACCCGAACCTTAAAGGGATAGTCTGGGGAATGTCTACTTCCAAAGATATGAGGTATGGTAGTCTAACCCCAACCTTAAAGGGATAGTCTGGGGAATGTCTACTTCCAAAGATATGAGGTATGACTGTCTAACCCGAACCTTAAAGGGATAGTCTGGGGAATGTCTACTTCCAAAGATATGAGGTATGGTCGTCTAACCCCAACCTTAAAGGGATAGTCTGGAGAATGTCTACTCCCAAAGATATGGCTGTCTAACCCAAACCTTAAAGGGATAGTCTGGGGAATGTCTACTTCCAAAGATATGAGGTATGACTGTCTAACCCGAACCTTAAAGGGATAGTCTGGAGAATGTCTACTTCCAAAGATATGAGGTATGACTGTCTAACCCGAACCTTAAAGGGATAGTCTGGAGAATGTCTACTCCCAAAGATATGGCTGTCTAACCCAAACCTTAAAGGGATAGTCTGGGGAATGTCTACTTCCAAAGATATGAGGTATGACTGTCTAACCCGAACCTTAAAGGGATAGTCTGGAGAATGTCTACTCCCAAAGATATGGCTGTCTAACCCAAACCTTAAAGGGATAGTCTGGAGAATGTCTTCTTCCAAAGATATGAGGTATGACTGTCTAACCCGAACCTTAAAGGGATAGTCTGGAGAATGTCTACTCCCAAAGATATGGCTGTCTAACCCAAACCTTAAAGGGATAGTCTGGGGAATGTCTACTACCAAAGATATGAGGTATGACTGTCTAACCCGAACCTTAAAGGGATAGTCTGGAGAATGTCTACTCCCAAAGATATGGCTGTCTAACCCAAACCTTAAAGGGATAGTCTGGAGAATGTCTTCTTCCAAAGATATGAGGTATGGCTGTCTAACCCGAACCTTAAAGGGATAGTCTGGGGAATGTCTACTTCCAAAGATATAAGGTATGACTGTCTAACCCAAACCTTAAAGGGATAGTCTGGAGAATGTCTTCTTCCAAAGATATGAGGTATGACTGTCTAACCCGAACCTTAAAGGGATAGTCTGGGGAATGTCTACTTCCAAAGTTATGAGGTATGGTAGTCTAACCTGAACCTTAAAGGGATAGTCTGGAGAATGTCTACTTCCAAAGTTATGAGGTATGACTGTCTAACCCGAACCTTAAAGGGATAGTCTGGAGAATGTCTACTCCCAAAGATATGGCTGTCTAACCCAAACCTTAAAGGGATAGTCTGGAGAATGTCTTCTTCCAAAGATATGAGGTATGACTGTCTAACCCGAACCTTAAAGGGATAGTCTGGGGAATGTCTACTACCAAAGATATGAGGTATGACTGTCTAACCCGAACCTTAAAGGGATAGTCTGGAGAATGTCTACTCCCAAAGATATGGCTGTCTAACCCGAACCTTAAAGGGATAGTCTGGGGAATGTCTACTTCCAAAGATATGAGGTATGGTAGTCTAACCCAAACCTTAAAGGGATAGTCTGGATAATGTCTACTTCCAAAGTTATGAGGTATGGTAGTCTAACCTGAACCTTAAAGGGATAGTCTGGATAATGTCTACTTCCAAAGTTATGAGGTATGACTGTCTAACCCGAACCTTAAAGGGATAGTCTGGGGAATGTCTGCTTCCAAAGATATGAGGTATGGTAGTCTAACCCCAAACCTTAAAGGGATAGTCTGGGGAATGTCTACTTCCAAAGATATGAGGTATGGTAGTCTAACCCGAACCTTAAAGGGATAGTCTGGGGAATGTCTACTACCAAAGATATGAGGTATGGTAGTCTAACCCCAACCTTAAAGGGATAGTCTGGGGAATGTCTACTTCCAAAGATATGATGTATGGTAGTCTAACCTGAACCTTAAAGGGATAGTCTGGGGAATGTCTACTTCCAAAGATATGAGGTATGACTGTCTAACCCGAACCTTAAAGGGATAGTCTGGGGAATGTCTACTTCCAAAGATATGAGGTATGACTTTCTAACCCCAACCTTAAAGGGATAGTCTGGGGAATGTCTACTTCCAAAGATATGAGGTATGACTGTCTAACCCCAACCTTAAAGGGATAGTCTGGGGAATGTCTACTTCCAAAGATATGAGGTATGACTGTCTAACCAGAACCTTAAAGGGATAGTCTGGGGAATGTCTACTCCCAAAGATATGAGGTATGGCTGTCTAACCCAAACCTTAAAGGGATAGTCTGGGGAATGTCTACTTCCAAAGATATGAGGTATGACTGTCTAACCCGAACCTTAAAGGGATAGTCTGGAGAATGTCTACTTCCAAAGATATGGCTGTCTAACCCAAACCTTAAAGGGATAGTCTGGAGAATGTCTTCTTCCAAAGATATGAGGTATGACTGTCTAACCCGAACCTTAAAGGGATAGTCTGGGGAATGTCTACTTCCAAAGATATGAGGTATGACTGTCTAACCCGAACCTTAAAGGGATAGTCTGGAGAATGTCTACTCCCAAAGATATGGCTGTCTAACCCGAACCTTAAAGGGATAGTCTGGGGAATGTCTACTTCCAAAGATATGAGGTATGACTGTCTAACCCGAACCTTAAAGGGATAGTCTGGAGAATGTCTACTCCCAAAGATATGGCTGTCTAACCCCAACCTTAAAGGGATAGTCTGGAGAATGTCTACTCCCAAAGATATGGCTGTCCATCCCAAACCTTAAAGGGATAGTCTGGGGAATGTCTACTTCCAAAGATATGAGGTATGGTAGTCTAACCCCAAACCTTAAAGGGATAGTCTGGGGAATGTCTACTTCCAAAGATATGAGGTATGACTGTCTAACCCGAACCTTAAAGGGATAGTCTGGAGAATGTCTACTTCCAAAGATATGAGGTATGGTAGTCTAACCCAAACCTTAAAGGGATAGTCTGGGGAATGTCTACTTCCAAAGATATGAGGTATGGTAGTCTAACCCCAAACCTTAAAGGGATAGTCTGGGGAATGTCTACTTCCAAAGATATGAGGTATGGTAGTCTAACCCCAAACCTTAAAGGGATAGTCTGGATAATGTCTACTTCCAAAGTTATGAGGTATGGTAGTCTAACCCGAACCTTAAAGGGATAGTCTGGAGAATGTCTACTTCCAAAGATATGAGGTATGACTGTCTAACCCAAACCTTAAAGGGATAGTCTGGGGAATGTCTACTTCCAAAGATATGAGGTATGGTAGTCTAACCCGAACCTTAAAGGGATAGTCTGGAGAATGTCTACTTCCAAAGATATGGCTGTCTAACCCGAACCTTAAAGGGATAGTCTGGAGAATGTCTACTCCCAAAGATATGGCTGTCTAACCCAAACCTTAAAGGGATAGTCTAGGGAATGTCTACTTCCAAAGATATGAGGTATGGTAGTCTAACCCGAACCTTAAAGGGATAGTCTGGGGAATGTCTACTTCCAAAGATATGAGGTATGACTGTCTAACCCCAACCTTAAAGGGATAGTCTGGAGAATGTCTACTTCCAAAGATATGAGGTATGGCTGTCTAACCCGAACCTTAAAGGGATAGTCTGGAGAATGTCTACTTCCAAAGATATGAGGTATGGTCGTCTAACCCCAACCTTAAAGGGATAGTCTGGAGAATGTCTACTCCCAAAGATATGGCTGTCTAACCCAAACCTTAAAGGGATAGTCTGGGGAATGTCTACTTCCAAAGATATGAGGTATGACTGTCTAACCCGAACCTTAAAGGGATAGTCTGGAGAATGTCTACTTCCAAAGATATGAGGTATGACTGTCTAACCCGAACCTTAAAGGGATAGTCTGGGGAATGTCTACTTCCAAAGATATGAGGTATGGTCGTCTAACCCCAACCTTAAAGGGATAGTCTGGAGAATGTCTACTCCCAAAGATATGGCTGTCTAACCCAAACCTTAAAGGGATAGTCTGGGGAATGTCTACTTCCAAAGATATGAGGTATGACTGTCTAACCCGAACCTTAAAGGGATAGTCTGGAGAATGTCTACTCCCAAAGATATGGCTGTCTAACCCAAACCTTAAAGGGATAGTCTGGAGAATGTCTTCTTCCAAAGATATGACTGTCTAACCCGAACCTTAAAGGGATAGTCTGGAGAATGTCTACTCCCAAAGATATGGCTGTCTAACCCAAACCTTAAAGGGATAGTCTGGGGAATGTCTACTACCAAAGATATGAGGTATGACTGTCTAACCCGAACCTTAAAGGGATAGTCTGGAGAATGTCTAATCCCAAAGATATGGCTGTCTAACCCAAACCTTAAAGGGATAGTCTGGAGAATGTCTTCTTCCAAAGATATGAGGTATGGCTGTCTAACCCGAACCTTAAAGGGATAGTCTGGGGAATGTCTACTTCCAAAGATATAAGGTATGACTGTCTAACCCGAACCTTAAAGGGATAGTCTGGGGAATGTCTACTTCCAAAGATATGAGGTATGGCTGTCTAACCCGAACCTTAAAGGGATAGTCTAGGGAATGTCTACTTCCAAAGATATGAGGTATGACTGTCTAACCCAAACCTTAAAGGGATAGTCTGGAGAATGTCTACTTCCAAAGATATGAGGTATGGTAGTCTAACCCCAAACCTTAAAGGGATAGTCTGGATAATGTCTACTTCCAAAGTTATGAGGTATGGTAGTCTAACCTGAACCTTAAAGGGATAGTCTGGAGAATGTCTACTTCCAAAGTTATGAGGTATGACTGTCTAACCCGAACCTTAAAGGGATAGTCTGGAGAATGTCTACTCCCAAAGATATGGCTGTCTAACCCAAACCTTAAAGGGATAGTCTGGGAATGTCTACTCCCAAAGATATGGCTGTCTAACCCAAACCTTAAAGGGATAGTCTGGAGAATGTCTTCTTCCAAAGATATGAGGTATGACTGTCTAACCCGAACCTTAAAGGGATTGTCTGGGGAATGTCTACTACCAAAGATATGAGGTATGACTGTCTAACCCGAACCTTAAAGGGATAGTCTGGAGAATGTCTACTCCCAAAGATAAGGCTGTCTAACCCGAACCTTAAAGGGATAGTCTGGGGAATGTCTACTTCCAAAGATATGAGGTATGGTAGTCTAACCCAAACCTTAAAGGGATAGTCTGGATAATGTCTACTTCCAAAGTTATGAGGTATGGTAGTCTAACCTGAACCTTAAAGGGATAGTCTGGATAATGTCTACTTCCAAAGTTATGAGGTATGACTGTCTAACCCGAACCTTAAAGGGATAGTCTGGGGAATGTCTACTTCCAAAGATATGAGGTATGGTAGTCTAACCCCAAACCTTAAAGGGATAGTCTGGGGAATGTCTACTTCCAAAGATATGAGGTATGGTAGTCTAACCCGAACCTTAAAGGGATAGTCTGGGGAATGTCTACTACCAAAGATATGAGGTATGGTAGTCTAACCCCAACCTTAAAGGGATAGTCTGGGGAATGTCTACTTCCAAAGATATGATGTATGGTAGTCTAACCTGAACCTTAAAGGGATAGTCTGGGGAATGTCTACTTCCAAAGATATGAGGTATGACTGTCTAACCCGAACCTTAAAGGGATAGTCTGGGGAATGTCTACTCCCAAAGATATGAGGTATGACTGTCTAACCCGAACCTTAAAGGGATAGTCTGGGGAATGTCTACTTCCAAAGATATGAGGTATGACTGTCTAACCCGAACCTTAAAGGGATAGTCTGGGGAATGTCTACTTCCAAAGATATGAGGTATGGTAGTCTAACCCAAACCTTAAAGGGATAGTCTGGGGAATGTCTACTTCCAAAGATATGAGGTATGGTAGTCTAACCCGAACCTTAAAGGGATAGTCTGGGGAACCTCCCAAAGATATGAGGATGGCTGTCTAACCCAAACCTTAAAGGGATAGTCTGGGGAATGTCTACTTCCAAAGATATGAGGTATGACTGTCTAACCCGAACCTTAAAGGGATAGTCTGGAGAATGTCTACTTCCAAAGATATGGCTGTCTAACCCAAACCTTAAAGGGATAGTCTGGAGAATGTCTTCTTCCAAAGATATGAGGTATGACTGTCTAACCCGAACCTTAAAGGGATAGTCTGGGGAATGTCTACTTCCAAAGATATGAGGTATGACTGTCTAACCCGAACCTTAAAGGGATAGTCTGGAGAATGTCTACTCCCAAAGATATGGCTGTCTAACCCAAACCTTAAAGGGATAGTCTGGGGAATGTCTACTTCCAAAGATATAAGGTATGACTGTCTAACCCGACCCTTAAAGGGATAGTCTGGAGAATGTCTACTCCCAAAGATATGGCTGTCTAACCCAAACCTTAAAGGGATAGTCTGGGGAATGTCTACTTCCAAAGATATGAGGTATGACTGTCTAACCCCAACCTTAAAGGGATAGTCTGGAGAATGTCTACTTCCAAAGATATGAGGTATGACTGTCTAACCCCAAACCTTAAAGGGATAGTCTGGGGAATGTCTACTTCCAAAGATATGAGGTATGGTAGTCTAACCCCAAACCTTAAAGGGATAGTCTGGATAATGTCTACTTCCAAAGTTATGAGGTATGGTAGTCTAACCCGAACCTTAAAGGGATAGTCTGGAGAATGTCTACTTCCAAAGATATGAGGTATGACTGTCTAACCCGAACCTTAAAGGGATAGTCTGGGGAATGTCTACTTCCAAAGATATGAGGTATGGTCGTCTAACCCCAAACCTTAAAGGGATAGTCTGGATAATGTCTACTTCCAAAGATATGAGGTATGGTAGTCTAACCCGAACCTTAAAGGGATAGTCTGGAGAATGTCTACTTCCAAAGATATGAGGTATGGTAGTCTAACCCCAAACCTTAAAGGGATAGTCTGGATAATGTCTACTTCCAAAGATATGAGGTATGGTAGTCTAACCCGAACCTTAAAGGGATAGTCTGGAGAATGTCTACTCCCAAAGATATGGCTGTCTAACCCGAACCTTAAAGGGATAGTCTGGGGAATGTCTACTTCCAAAGATATGAGGTATGACTGTCTAACCCGAACCTTAAAGGGATAGTCTGGAGAATGTCTACTCCCAAAGATATGGCTGTCTAACCCAAACCTTAAAGGGATAGTCTGGGGAATGTCTACTTCCAAAGATATGAGGTATGGCTGTCTAACCCAAACCTTAAAGGGATAGTCTGGGGAATGTCTACTTCCAAAGATATGAGGTATGGTAGTCTAACCCGAACCTTAAAGGGATAGTCTGGGGAATGTCTTCTTCCAAAGATATGAGGTATGACTGTCTAACCCGAACCTTAAAGGGATAGTCTGGGGAATGTCTTCTTCCAAAGATATGAGGTATGACTGTCTAACCCGAACCTTAAAGGGATAGTCTGGGGAATGTCTACTTCCAAAGATATGGCTGTCTAACCCAAACCTTAAAGGGATAGTCTGGAGAATGTCTACTCCCAAAGATATGGCTGTCTAACCCAAACCTTAAAGGGATAGTCTGGGGAATGTCTACTTCCAAAGATATAAGGTATGACTGTCTAACCCGAACCTTAAAGGGATAGTCTGGAGAATGTCTACTCCCAAAGATATGGCTGTCTAACCCGAACCTTAAAGGGATAGTCTGGAGAATGTCTTCTTCCAAAGATATAAGGTATGACTGTCTAACCCGAACCTTAAAGGGATAGTCTGGGGAATGTCTACTTCCAAAGATATGAGGTATGACTGTCTAACCCGAACCTTAAAGGGATAGTCTGGGGAATGTCTACTTCCAAAGATATGAGGTATGACTGTCTAACCCAAACCTTAAAGGGATAGTCTGGGGAATGTCTACTTCCAAAGATATAAGGTATGACTGTCTAACCCGAACCTTAAAGGGATAGTCTGGAGAATGTGTCTACTCCCAAAGATATGGCTGTCTAACCCGAACCTTAAAGGGATAGTCTGGAGAATGTCTTCTTCCAAAGATATAAGGTATGACTGTCTAACCCGAACCTTAAAGGGATAGTCTGGGGAATGTCTACTCCCAAAGATATGAGGTATGGTCGTCTAACCCCAAACCTTAAAGGGATAGTCTGGGGAATTAATTACTTCCAAAGATATGAGGTATGGCTGTCTAACCCGAACCTTAAAGGGATAGTCTGGGGAATGTCTACTACCAAAGATATGAGGTATGGCTGTCTAACCCCAAACCTTAAAGGGATAGTCTGGGGAATTAATTACTTCCAAAGATATGAGGTATGGTAGTCTAACCCCAAACCTTAAAGGGATAGTCTGGGGAATGACTACTTCCAAAGATATGGCTGTCTAACCCAAACCTTAAAGGGATAGTCTGGAGAATGTCTACTCCCAAAGATATGGCTGTCTAACCCAAACCTTAAAGGGATAGTCTGGGAATGTCTACTTCCAAAGATATAAGGTATGACTGTCTAACCCGAACCTTAAAGGGATAGTCTGGGAATGTCTACTTCCAAAGATATAAAGGTATGACTGTCTAACCCGAACCTTAAAGGGATAGTCTGGAGAATGTCTACTCCCAAAGATATGGCTGTCTAACCCGAACCTTAAAGGGATAGTCTGGAGAATGTCTTCTTCCAAAGATATAAGGTATGACTGTCTAACCCGAACCTTAAAGGGATAGTCTGGGGAATGTCTACTCCCAAAGATATGAGGTATGGTCGTCTAACCCCAAACCTTAAAGGGATAGTCTGGGGAATTAATTACTTCCAAAGATATGAGGTATGGCTGTCTAACCCGAACCTTAAAGGGATAGTCTGGGGAATGTCTACTACCAAAGATATGAGGGTATGGCTGTCTAACCCCAAACCTTAAAGGGATAGTCTGGGGAATTGATTACTTCCAAAGATATGAGGTATGGTAGTCTAACCCCAAACCTTAAAGGGATAGTCTGGGGAATGTCTACTTCCAAAGATATGAGGTATGGCTGTCTAACCCGAACCTTAAAGGGATAGTCTGGGGAATTAATTACTTCCAAAGATATGAGGTATGGTAGTCTAACCCGAACCTTAAAGGGATAGTCTGGGGAATGTCTACTACCAAAGATATGAGGTATGACTGTCTAACCCGAACCTTAAAGGGATAGTCTGGGGAATGTCTACTTCCAAAGATATGAGGTATGGTAGTCTAACCCCAACCTTAAAGGGATAGTCTGGGGAATGTCTACTTCCAAAGATATAAGGTATGACTGTCTAACCGAACCTTAAAGGGATAGTCTGGGGAATGT